>NC_091667.1:29418611-29722500 GCF_042453785.1 Malus domestica | reverse complement strand
CATTCTGCCTGAATGTCACAAAAGCTTGGATTATTATAACTCCATTACAACCTCACAGAATTCAACCATTTATTTCTCCCACCACCTTCAATGCAAACATAAAATCACTTTCTGATAGTCAATAACTACAATTTGACAACAATCACGAATTTTTTTTGGATTCGAATTCAGCTCCGCAATCTTATACGAACAATCGGCACGTTAAATTCATAAACATTTTAACAAGTTTTGTATTTTTTTAGATAAACAATCAATTTAACAATTTGTTATCAGAAAGACGATTACTGATCACTAAGCATGCAATTCTTGAAAACTACCGAAATCAAAACAACAACTTCCACTCAATTTCTCAGCAACAGAAAGATCAAACCAAATCAAAACCAACAACTTTCAACTAAATTGCACAATATAGTTCCCTAAGCAAGCTTGCTTATTTTTCAACTCTTTAACTGATGTGTGACTTCTAACTGTAATATTTCGTATTTCTTCTTTTATGTTCTAATTATTGAATTTGAAATCACTTAATGAACTGAAATTGCCAAACCATGTTAGAGTGTAATTTTGCGCGTTCCATTTGAGTTTACAAACAACATTTACATTCATATGTATATTTTGTTCAGTGCCTATCACCTGTTTGATAAAATATACCAGAGAAACACGCACGCTCGCACACACGGTTTTCTCGGTTCTTTGTTCTCTGTTTTTAGATGTTTCTGGATTGAGAATTTCATGGGTGAAATGCCTCTGCGCATTGGGTCTAAATTGCAGGTGAGAAAACACAGAGAGCCAGCAAAGCTTCGTAGAGAGGAGGCATGAGTTTCCTATGATGGTAAGTCTATTCCTTCATTTGGGTAAAGCATCTTCATTGTGGTGCATTTGGCAAAACTCGAGACCCTTTTATGCGTTTTTTGTTTTGATTGGTTTGTTGGATGTCAGCATGCGGGACGCTTGAGTTTGAGTACCTTTGCCTATGCCGATATGATTTTCACTTGAACAGTGCAATTGGAGATCCTACTTTAGGCTAAAGTAATGTCTTCAAATAGCACTATTCTAGTAACAAATCAACAATATCAATTACGGAAGTGATTTTCACTCTCTTATTAGCTTCTCACACATTCTTTATTATTATAACAAAAAAATTAAATAAATTAAACGTAAACAAGGGACATAATTTAATAGGATTGTGCATGACACTAAGGGCCGGTTTGGGATTGCTGTGCTTTTTAAAAAAAAACTGCTTCTGTTGTGCTTTAAGAATAATCAGCTGTAAAATAAAGCAGATGAACGTTTGGTTAACTGTGTTTTAAAAGTGTTGTTAGTAAGAAAAGCAATGTAAAATCATTGGTAAATTTTAATGTAACAGTAATATAATTGTATACAATGACAAAATAGATATAGTAGTAGGAGTGGGGAGACAACATCTGTGGTGGGGACAATGGTGGTAATAGTGGCAGTGGTGGTGGTGGTTGCAATGGTGGTGATGGTAGCAGGAATGGAGGTGGTGTTAATAGCAGGATGTGGTGGTTGGGGTGTAGAGGTAATAATGGTGCTAATGGCGGTGCTAACGTCGATGGTGGCATTTGTGGTTGTGGCGGCAGTGGTGGCAGTTGTGGTTATAGTGGAGGTATGGTGATGGTGCTAATAGTGGGATGTGGTGGTTGGGGTGTAAAGGTAACAATGGTGCTAGGGACGGTGGTAGTGCTAGTGGTGGCGGTTGCAGTTGTGGTGGTGGTGGCAACGACGACATTAATGATGGTAATGACAATGGCGGTAGTGGTGGTTATGGTTAGGTTATGGTGGTGGTAATGATGTTGATAGTGTAAGGTTAGCGTTTGTAATGGTAGGTCATAACGGTCACTTCATGTTCTAAGGGATAAAATATGTGTGGAAGGCAAATAATGTCATTCTAAAAATATTAATTAATGAAGATATTACAACATACAAGCTACTTTTAAAAGTTGTTGTCTAGAAGCTATTACTTTTAAAATAAGCAGCATATTTTATTTTTACCAAACATTTTTTTTACTGCTTAGCTTTAAAGTGAAGCAGTTTTTGGTAAAAAAAAGCTATACCAAACGGGGCCTAAAAATGGTGTGTATCCCTATCAACAATATCAACAGTAACATCATCGTTATTTAAGATTTATTTGTTATGAATGTAATGATACAACATAGAATCATAGACGAGACAATCTAGTCAAATTTACTTAAGATATCTTGATTCCGGGTTGAAAGCCCGGCAATTTTTTTTTCAGGGGTCACTCTTTTAAACCTTCTAACCTCTTGTACATTTTCTCATCTCCTTAATGAATATTATACTTTCATAAAAAATGAAAAACAAAGAGTATTTGCTACGTCACAGATGCATCGCAATTTGCAAGAGTAATAATTGTGAGAGTAAAAAATTAGCCAATTTACCATTTGCATTACGGTAGAAAACTAGCTAGTGGAAGACTAGCTAACCTTCCACTAAGCTAGAAAACTAGCTAAGTGCAAATCTAGCTAACATTGTACTTAGGTAGAAAACTAGCTAAGTGCAAAACTAGCTAACATTCCACTAAGGTAGAAAACTAGCTAATGAGTCATAAAGTTTTACTTTCTACCTCGGCCGAACATTTCATAACTAACGTGTAAGTCACTTTCTGCTTTCTATGATAATTCTCTCTGTTTTATTTTTTTGATTCAGTTTTGTTCTTTCACTAGAGGAATTTTTTCAGTGTGCCGGAAATACGGCTCGGTACACGTGTAATAAGACAATGGTTGATTTTTTTTTTCAAGTTTCTAACCAATTGTATTAGTACACTTGGTGTACCTGACTGTCTTTCTGGCAACCTGAAAAGTTTCTCCTTTCACTTAACTTGCAAGCTTGACATTCTATATATACTAAAACCCAAACCGATGGTTACTGTTCTAGGGCAGTGTGCGGACCAAAATACCCCTCAAGTTAGTCTTCAGTAGTTACTTTTTGTCTTTTTTGTACAGTAAAATCTCGAATTTGCCCTTTCTATTCACCTGTTCCTCCATCTGTGGAGTCTTTCTTTTAGTCTTTTTTTAATTCTTTAAACCTAGTTGGTGGGCAGACAAAAAAATATTAAAAAAATGTGATTAAAACCGGGCCACGTGGTTTGTGGCACAACAAACAATAAAAATTTATACCTTCCTAATTTTTTACACCCATGTACAGCTGATGGGAAGAGCAAAAAAATATTTAAAAAATGTGATTAAGACCGGGCCACATGGTTTGTGGCACAAGAAACAATAAAAATGTATACGTTCTTAATTTTTGAATCCCAAAAAATGTATAGCCGGTGGGAAGACCAAAAAAATATTAAAAAATGTGATACACAGTGAATTTAACAGAAGGAGGCTGGAAAAGTTGGGGGAACCGGGGCCTCTCTTACCACGTGTTGGTCATCGTGAGGTTTGCTTTTCTCGCTCTATACACAGCCTGCTTTTTGTTTCGTTGTTCCGTTTCCCATACCCATTTCTGCTCTTCTATTGTTCCGTTTCCAACCTCTTCTTAGCTTTTTCTTTCCGTTCGCTTCTCTCTCTCCATTCTCACCTTCTGCTTTTTTTTCTCTTCCACGCCAGTGTTGTTCCATTAAGTTTTGTGTTTTTTTCCAGTGTATCTGATTTAATTTTTTTCGGTGGTTTTCGATTTGCAGATGGATTTTTTCTTTAAATTTTCTTTTTTTTCATTTTGGGGGTTTGATATGTATGCTTATTTGGTTTCAGGAAACGCTCATGGCCTAATTTTGGGGCTTTCATGTGCAACTTCGCAAGCTCTTTGTGTTCAAGGCGTGTATATAAAATCTACTCTTTCTTTTGGGCTTTTTGTTGAACAAAATTTAAATTTTTTTGGGGTGGTCTTCGGTTTGGCTCTATGATTTGCTTTTCTTTTCATTTCAGGAAACGTTTGTCTTTGTTTTTTGGAAATTTTGTATATGCGTTTGCAAACCATTTGTGCATCAGCTATATAATTTCAATTTTTTTTTTCGTGGTTTATGTGTGGTTCTCTGATGTGTTTTGATTTTTGATTTCAGAAAAAGTTAAGGATACGATCAACGTTTACTGGTGAGTTTTCTATTTTTCTGATTGTGTGTGATTTAATTTTTTTTCAAGCTTTGGGTGTACTTTTCTGATCTTCTTTGATTTTTAGTTGCAGCAAAAGTTGTTGGTCGAATTTCCAGTTTTTCATTGCGGCTTTGCAAGCTCTTTATCATCAAGGTATAGAATTTTTAAAGAGAGTATAATTTTAAAGAGAGTATATGTATGGATTTAGGTAGCAAGGCAAAAAATTGGTTGCTGACAGTGCGATAGGGTAGAGGTTTGCTTAGAGACAGAAATTTAAAAGATATAGATCACTTTGTTTAAATATTTTTGAAAACAAGAGTGTTGTAAAATGATAAAAGAAAGAGATTTTCTTAACTGATCAAATTGTTATCATGACTAGCTTTTGCTTCTTTTGGGTTAATAAATATTAGATGCATTTAGGTTTTTGCATTGTGAATTTTGAATTTTCTGTTTAATTTGGATTTTCGTGTTTTGTATTTTGAATTCGAATCCTAATTTGAAAATGAATTAGGATAAATGATTGCTACCTAAACTGATGACCATGATAGAGCAAAAAATATACTGAGCCTTTTTTTTAATCTTTTTATGAGAATTCTTACAAAAAAAATCTAAAAAAAATGTGATAAAGCAACTGATTCTAAGGCAAAAAAATCTAAAAAAATGTGAGTTAAACCCGGTGTGGCACGACAAGTCTTCTTTTAGTCCAGAAAAAGATAAAATAATGATAAAAAAAAATGGTGGCAGAACAAATGAATATTAAAAAAATATGATAAAACAACTTATGGCAGGAAAAATTGATGGCAGGACAAAAAAAATATTAAAAAATGTGATAAAGCAACTGATGGTAAGGCAATAAAAATCTTGAAAAATGTGAGTTAAACCCGACGTGACACGACAAGTCTTTCGTAAGGCAAAAGAAAAAATTAAAAAATACAAGCTAAACTTAACGTGGCAAGATTCTTTTAGTTCAGAAAAAGATAAAATAATAATAAAAAAATGGGTGGCAGGACCAAAAAAAAATTAAAAAATGTGATAAAACAACGTATGTTTGTAAGCTCTTTTCTTTTATTTCTCTTTTCTTTTCTGCACGTTTGCTGTCTTATTTCCTTTTCTCCTATTTTTCTTTCATTTTTAGCTTCTTTTTTTTTTTTTTTTTTTGATGATCAATATTGTTTTTTCTGCAGTTACTGCTTCAACCAAAAAACTTTTGCTCATGTGTTAAAGGATGTTGGCATGTGTTATCCAAAAAAAAGAAGTATTGATTTCACATTTTTTTGTGTGCGTAAATAGTTGATCCTAACATGAATTCTCCGTTCTTTTTATGTATATAAACAATGGGCTCTTTAGGATCACTGTCAAGGGGGAATACTAGATTAACCATTTTTGTGTACTGATGATAAGGCATTTGATAATGTATTTTCTGTAAATTATATCAACTTACACAGCTTTGTAAAAATATTTGTTTCATTTTATGTTTAGTATTTATAACTCTTTGCATATTTATATGTTAAAAACATAATCTATAGTTATATTTTCGCTCCCGCAACAACGTGCGGGCAAAATTTACTAGTGGCTTTCTAAATACCTAATTAAGAAGAGTAATGCTACACTTAACACGTTTTTCGTATCACATTTGTACCACCTATCTAATAGAGATGAATCCATTAATACATCTGGATTCATCTCTATTAGAGATGAGGTACAAATATGATATGAAAAATGCGATAAGAGTAGCATTTCTGATTTAAAAATTATTGCAGGTGCCGAGGCCCAAAACCATAAACCACGGCATGCACTTAGATACGGTCAAAGCAATTTGGGTTTTTCCGCACCATATTTTGATCTACCTGATGCTCAAATTGACTCCTATTGTTGCATCAACTTACGTTACCTAAGGATAGATAAATATCCAGAGCTTTATTTTGTAGCCTAGCTAAAATGGAGTTCTCAAGTATTCATATTAGCATTTGGTTTATTTTCATGCAACCACTCTTTATTCTCTTTCTTTTTAGCTCCGCCTCCTCCTCGCGTTTAGTGGGGAATGAGGTGGATAGGCTTTCCTTGCTTGCCTTCAAAGCTGAAATCGTGACCGATACCCTGGGCATCCTTAGCTCTTGGAATGAATCCCTCCACTTCTGTCGTTGGCCAAGCATCACTTGTGGCCGCAGACACCAGAGAGTTACAGTGCTCGACCTCCAATCAAGCGGGATGGCAGGCCACCTATCTCCCCACATTAGAAACTTGAGCTTTTTGAGGACTTTATACCTCTAAAACAATAGCTTCAGCCACACCATCCCTCCAGAAAGTGGTCGTTTGTTTCGCTTGGAAAGACTACACCTTGGTAACAACTCATTCAGTGGTCATATTCCATTCAACATATCACGTTGCTCTAACCTCCAATACCTTCGCTTATATGGCAACACTCTTAGTGGCGAACTTCCAACTGAAATTGCCTCATTGTCCAAGCTTCGGGTACTTAGTTTAGGCAACAACAATTTTTACGGGAAAATCCCACCTTCTTTTGGGAATGTCTCTTCTCTTCAGATGCTAGTTGCATTTGGAAATAATCTGCATGGAGGTATCCCAAATAGCCTTGGCCAGTTGAAAAGCTGTTTAGGCCAAAAATAGTGGTTTGGGCCGAGATTTATTCTCGGCCCAAAAGACCTTACGAAAAGGTTTCCATGGATCGTTTAGTTCATGGGCTTCCTAACCTAGGTCGGCCAAATCATGCTGCGAGATGAGTAATTGAATCCTGGCACAATAAGAAGTCTCGGCAAGATATGGATATTGGTAAACCAGGAGTGAATCCGGCTTAATAAAGGACTAGGTTCAAAGTCCGTATGAAAATGGGATTGGTCGAGATATTGTTCGATCAGAATAAGAAGTCCTAATCCGAGTAGGATTTTAACTCGATCTAAAGAGGACCTGATGCTATAAATAGAAGAGGCTGCGCATCGTTCAAGCTCTTCCAATTTAACACGCAACTGCCCTGCGCAAATTCTCTCAACAACCTTGAGATTTTTTCCCCTTTCTTTTTTCGCCGATACACCTTCAGTTTGGATAAACAGCACTGTGAAGGCAACCGGTGATATCTTCAGTCGGCATAGATAGCACTGTCACCGTAGAACCAATCGGTCTCGCAACATCTTTAGTCGGCATAGATAACACTGCGTCGAAGGTGACTGGTTATCTATCCAAGTCTCGGTCGAGAAGGGTTTCCGAATCCTTATTGCTCGAGATCATCTCATTAGCCTTCTCGGTGAAGTGAGGTGTTACAGTTTATTAGGCTCGACACATTGCACGTCGAGTTAGTTTATGATTGGATACTCTCAAGTGGGATTTAGAGTTCGGAACTTCGACGGCCGAACCATGTTTATTGTTAAGACATATATACGCTTTGAGTATTTGTGCCCTTACACTTTGGTGTCGATTCGGCGTGAGTTTACTCTGAGGAATACCATCACTGTGACCGAATCCGACGACGACGATTTGAGAACTTCGTAAGAATAGTAGCCTTGTCTTCAGGTTCGAGAACCCAAGAGGCCGAGACGTGTTCCTTCCTTGGTCGCAATCGCAAGACGCAGAACTCGGCCGCGCACCCAACGCAACATCAACAAATTTTACTCCTCGGTTGACGAGTTGGCATGCCCCGTATTCAACCGAAGGATGTAGTTAGCTTACTAATTACTCGGCTTGCGTGCCATGTAGGCTTTGTGAACTTCGTAAGAATAGTAGCCTTGTCTTCAGGTTCGAGAACCCAAGAGGCTGAGACGTGTTTCTTCCTCGGTCGTAATCGCAAGAGGCAGAAGTCGGCCGCGCACCCAACGCAACATCAACAAATTTTACTCCTCGGTCGACGAGTTGGTACGCCCCGTATTCAACCGAAGGACGTAGTTAGCTTACTAATTACTCGGCCTGCGTGCCACGTAGGCTTGGTAGTTTTTCGGGTCAACATTTTGGCACGCCCAGTGGGACCCAGTGCTAAAACTACGAAGTTCATGCCAATTTAAACACGATTGGTTAAAAAGAAAACAAATATGGGAAAATCAACAATCGATTTGCCAATTCAGAACATATGACAAAGTATATCATAAGCATAGAATCCCTTTAGTGTCGTGATACCAGAGTCCACAAGCGCGACTCGTCGAGAAAAGGAAGTTGGTCTCAGCGGTCAGCTTTGCAGTTTAGAAAAACCTAACAAAAACACATGCGTTCTCAATAAAGGGATAGTAGAGTACTGTGATGAGGATGGTGGTGAAGGCTCTGATCCACCAACAAGATCGTTTCTTCGAAGATGACTTGACGAACAGTCTCGGATGTTAAACAGACGTTTAGTCGAGGAATCGATAAACTGCACGACGCGATACTCAGTACCGGTGAGGTACAAAACAGATTGCTTGAAATATTAGTTAACAAGGTCTATGACGACAGGCCATTTGATCTTTCCCGGCAATTGCCACCAAGGAATAATCTGTTGCCAATAGTACAGGCCGAGCCAATCCCTACTCGGCTTAAGCCAATTGACTTAGAGAAAAAAGGAGGATCGAGTAGGAGGATAGATGAACCCGACCAGAGAGTGGAAGTAACGTCCGTCGATATGACCGAGTCCAGCGGATGATTGATTCGGCCATGAAAAAGGGTCCGAAGTTCCCTAAATTCATCCATCCATATCCAGCTTACGTGGAACGGTTCGAATACCCTAAAGGTTTCAAAATTCCAGATTTTAGTCTTTTTGCTGGAGAATTGTCCCTATCCTCGTTAGAACATGTGGCTCGTTTCACCGCGCAATGCAGAGATGTCAATAGTGATTTTCACAAGCTGCGGCTGTTCAAGTTTTCATTGACAGGTTCAGCATTTGCATGGTATATCAACCTCCTACCTAATTCCATCCAAAGCTGGGAGGAATTGGTCGAGAGATTTCACGAGCAATTTTATCGGCTAGAGATGGAAATGTCAGTTTCCTCGTTGGCAAGGATGGCTCAGGCATCTGATGAGTCACTAATGGATTATCTTATCAAATTTAAATCGGCCAGGAATTGGTACCAAGTACCTCTCCCAGAAGTTGAGTTTGTCAGACTTGCTTTGAACGAACTCGATGTAGAATACAAAAAGAAATTTTTAAGGGCAAACTTTCGGGATATGTATGAATTAGCCCAGCATGTCGAGCAATATGACTATTTGCTCCGAGAAGAGAAAATGTCGAAACCCCCATCTCGAGGGACGATTTACAAAAACTCTACGGTCAATTACGCGTCCACCGAAGGCGAGGAATCTCAGTACGTCAGTGTGGACGCGGCCGAGATAGTGATAGATAAACCATAAGTGTGCAAGGTGTTGACTCAAATTAATTCCAAGGAGGTCAAAACCCGCTCAGCCACTGAGGAAACAGCAAAGACATCAAAAGTTTATACCTTTGATATCACAAAAGCCGAAGCCATTTTTGATCAATTGCTATCATTAAAGATCATTAAACTTCGGCCAGAGCATAATATTCCCAAGGCCGAAGAACTTAAAGGAAGGACATATTGCAAATACCATAACTCGACAAAGCATGCAACAAACAATTGTGTCATATTTTGTGATGATATCCAGAGCTGGATTGACAAAGGCAAGTTGAAGTTTCCTGAAAAATGCATGACGGTTGATACAGATCCATTCCCTTCGGCGACAGTCGGCATGGTAAAGGCATGTTTACCCAAGAGCAAAGGAAAAGAGAAGGTCGAATTTACCCCAGTACAATACATCCGAAAGCAAAGCTCCCAGCCTCGACTCAAGATCGACTTATTTTCCAACGCGCCACTGTTTGGGCCCAAAATAATAGTTTGGGCCGAGTATAGAATCATTCTCGGCCCGGAAGGCCTTGCGACTAGAATACCATGGATCGTTCAGTACGTGGGCCTCCAAACCTAGGTCGGCTAGGTCATAACGCAAGAAGTCGAGTCCTAGTGCAATGAGGAGTCTCGGCAGGACCCGGAAGCAAATCTGGCTCGATTAAGGACTAGGTTCACAATCCTAGTGAAAATAGGACTGGTCGAGTTGGTGCTGATCAGGAGAAGAAGACCTAGTCCGAGTAGGTTTTTAACTCGACCTTGGGGGGAGCCGTTGCTATAAATAGAAGAGGCTGCGCATCATTCCGGCCCCCTGCAAATCAATACAAAACTGCCATGCGCAAACTCAACAACTTGAGATTTTTTCTTTCTTTTTCGCTGACACATCTTCCGTTGGCATCAACAGCACTGTGGAAGCAACTGGTGATATCTTAAGTCGGCATAGATAGCTCTGTCACCATAGAATCAGCCGGTCTCGCAGCATCTTCCGTTGGCATCAACAGCACTGCGGCGAGGACGGTTGATTACCTATCCAAGTCTCGGTCGAGAAGGATTTCTGAATCCTTATTGGTCGAGGTCATCTCATCAGCCTTCTCGGCAAAGTGAGGTGTTACAGTTATTACATTCGGCACATTGAAAGCTGAATTTGATATTGAACTTCGTAAGAATAGTAACCTTTCTCGGCCGCAATCGCAAGACGCAGAAGTCAGCCGCGCACCCAACGCAACGTTAACAAAATTTACTCCTCGGCCGACGAGTTGGCACGCCCTGCATTCACCGAATGACGTAGTTAGCTTATTAATTACTTGGCCTGCGCGCCACGTAGGCTTGGTAGTTTTTAGGGTCAACAACCACCCGAACCTAGTGAAGGCGAGCGCCAGAAAGTATTCGACAGGCTCGGCCCAAGGAAACTGACAGATGGTCCTATACTGGTTAGACATCGCATTGATTTCGACGCATCGTTTTACAATGAGGACTATTATTCCCGCAATTCCAGTAGCTCGAGTTCATCAGTAAATCAAAAAACCTTCAGGCCACCCGAACCACGTGACCAACGTTGGTACAGTTACAATTCTCCCATCGGCATGTATACCGCGCTATCTAAATCTCAGATACGTCGACGTCAGAGTATAAATTGCTTGGCTCGACGACAAGTGGCCCAGCCTGTTTCGGCCACTAAATGGCAGCCGAAAGAGACAGCAGGAAGCGCAGATGATCGGCCAACCCCAACAATCATGGCTGAATTACAAGGGCAGAAGGAAACCAATCGGGACTTCAAAACTACCATTGAAGCAGCCGAGAAGTGCATCAAACTTCTTCTTCGGCCCGGGGAAATGAAAGCTCGTTTCAAGCAATTTAAGAAAGGGGCTGAAAGCCAATTGCCTCCGTCACCGTTGAAATAACTTCTAATCAGAGTTCGACGAAATCTGCACCCTCTATTCTTTGGCAAATCATTGGAATATATGGAAGAATTTCACAAGAAATATTCTGCCAATGACTTGTATGGGTTGCCGAAGGCCTGCCAAGAAGCTCTTGACCTGGCATTAACTTGCCCCGATGCTGACCAGATCATCTAAAAAACCACTGATCCAGCATTGAAAGCCAGGTTTCAGCACATTCGAAAGGCTAGGGTTCTCGGCTTCGAGGTCGATCCATACACGGACAATGACACAGCTGAACTTCATTTTTCTCTTGAAGACCTTCAACATCTTCGGTATCACTTCGAAGTTTTTTCGGCCGTCTCCTTGTTCGGTTTAACGGCCGATGAGACAAAGCGGGTGACACGTCTGGACGCTTACCTAGACACCCGGAATGCTCGGATCGCCTATGAGGAACGAGCTCGCAAACTGCGGCAGGAACAGAGTCTGACATCAGATGCATACAAGCCCGAAGACGACAGTCAACAGGATACAACGTCGGATGGTGTGACACAAGCGCCTGATTATGTTGAAACACACAGCGATCTGGCCGCGAATGCTCCAACACAAGATAATATAATCCTCTCCACTCCGGAAGATGACGACTAGGATCCAATGGGCCATTCAGTTCTTGAAAATATGGAAATCAGCATGGTCCATGTTCTCCCTGCTGAATTTCAGCTGACTACACACCAACCAAGTTCCTTGGATGGTGATGTGGTCGTCGAGGAGGCAACACAAGTTGATTTCGTCACTACCACTGAAGACGAGTTAATTAATGGCGACGATAAACTGAAAACAGCCTTGGACCTCTTGTTTCCCCGTTCTCCCTTGACTAATCTTCAACATTTAAAACCATTGTATGTCACGGCCCATATTGAAGGCTACCTAATCTCCAAGATTTTCGTCGATTGCGGAGCAATAGTCAATATCATGCCTGTATCCGTCATGAAAGCATTATGACGATCCGTCGACGAACTCATTCCTTCAGGAATAACCATGAGTAGCTTTGTCGGTGACAAGTCTCAGACCAAAAGAGTACTCCCTCTAGAGGTAAACATCGCAGGTCGCAATCACATGACCGCATTCTTTATCGTCGACTCCAAGACCGAATATAATGCTTTACTTGGTAGGGATTGGATTCATCAAACGAATTGCATTCCTTCTTCTTTATATCAAGTTCTCATATTTTGGGATGGTAAATCAGTTGTAGTCCACCCGGCTGATACTTAGCCATTTGAAACAAACATGATTCAGGCCCGCTATTATGATGATCACGTCGGCTATATTACCCTACAAGGTTTTAACGAAGATGGATGGCCGACTCGGATCTCAGTCCAAAAAGCCATCGAGGTAGACGCCGAGACTATACACCAGGATTCGGCGAGACTCGGTTTGGCCAATTTATTGCCCACCGCTGATGATTGACATCAAAAGCGAGAGGCGTCGGGGCCGCGGTTTCATCCACGATGGAACGCATGTTGGCCTATTGGTATGATATTTCCAAGCACTTGCATTCAAGCATCAACTAATAGAATTCTTAGCCGAAGAGGATAACAGCCTGGTATTATCGTTGGATAAAATTCGGGTCGCACCGGTCGAGCTTGACGACATCCGCCCCCAAGTTAAGGATCCTCTAGAGGAAATAAATGTTGGAACGGCCGACGATCCTCGGCCGCTATTTATTAGTGCATTATTACCCCATGCCATGAAAGTTGAACTCCATCAATTACTTCACGAGTTTAAAGATTGTTTTGCTTGGAGTTATCATGAGATGCCAGGTCTTGATCGGACCCTTGTCGAACATGAATTACGTATCAAACCTGGTTGCAAGCCTTTTCGACAACCTCCTCGACGATTCTCGACCGAAGTACAACTTGGCATAAAAGATGAAATTGTTCGACTGTTAAATACCGGGTTTATCCGAACTGCTTGATACGTTAAGTGGTTGGCGAATATCGTACCAGTGCACAAGAAAAATGGGGCCCTACGCATTTGCATTGATTTTTGAAATTTGAATCTGGCAACACCCAAGGATGCATATCATATGCCAATTTCAGATTTACTAATCGACGTCGCGGCTAATCATGACATATTGTCATTCATGGATGGCCATGCCGGTTATAACCAGATATTTATTGCCAAGGTCGATGTTCATAAAACTGTTTTCCACTGCCCGGGGGCACTTGGAACCTATGAGTGGGTAGTCATGCCATTCGGTCTAAAAAACACTGGTGCCACATATCAACGTGCGATGAACACTATTTTCCATGACCTGATTGGCACAATCATAGAAGTGTATATTGATGACGTCGTGATCAAATTGAAAAGTCGCCGAATGCATATTGATGATCTTCGGCAAGCTTTCCTTCGCATGCGTCGACATAACCTTAAGATGAACCCGGCCAAATGTGCCTTTGGTGTGTCGGCCGGTAACTTCTTAGGATTTCTTGTCCACCATCGCGGCATCGAGGTAAACGAGAACAAAGCTCGTGCAATTATTGACGCCTCATATCCGACGACCAAAAAACAACTTCAGTCCTTGTTGGGGAAAATAGATTTTTTTCGCCGCTTCATAGCTAATTCTGCTGGTAAAATGACGGCATTCTCTACTCTTTTGAAACTTAAGGACTCAGACAAGTTTGAGTGGCGTGAAGAACATCGAGCGGCTTTCATGTAAATCAAGGTTGCTCTTGCAACTTCGCCTGTCCTTGTACCGCCTTGACGCGATAAACCCCTTAAGCTTTACATTTCAATGGCCGAAGAATCCATTGGTTGCCTCCTTGCGCAAGATACTGATACTGGGCGAGAACAAGCTATCTTCTATCTTAGCTGACACCTCAATCCTCCCGAGATTAATTATTCACCCTTCGAGAAACTTTGCTTGGCTTTGTTCTTCGCCGCCTCCAAACTCCGGCACTATATGCTCCCATCCGTTACGCAGATCATCGCCCATACAGATGTCATTCGATATATGCTTACTCGGCCAATAGTCAAAGGCCGAATCGGGAAATGGACACTGGCACTATCGGAGTTTAGTTTGTAGTACGTTCCCCAAAAAGCCGTCAAAGGACAAACGCTTGCTGATTTCTTAGTCTACCACTATTCTCCATATGGGTTCGGGGGAAAAGATGTTGAAATCAGAATGGTGGAAGCATGTGACAATTATTGGACGATGTATTTCGATGGCTCCAGCATATCAACATCGGCCGGCGTGGGGATCGTCATCCAGTCCCCACACCAACACTGTTGGTTCTTTTCCCTTAAGTTGGATTTCGATTGTACCAACAATCAGGCTGAGTACGAAGCCCTTGTTATCGGCCTTAGCGTACTTCATGATTTGCACGCTGCTCGTGTCATCGTTTTTTACGATTCGGAGCTTGTGATTAACCAACTCAATGGAACATTTCGGTGCATGAGTTGCACTCTGGCGCCCTATCATGGTGGCCAGTTACTTGGCCGAGTCATTCGATGGTATCACGTTCAATCATATTTCCCGTGGACGGAACACCGTCCCGAACGAACTCGCTCAGATAGCCTCCGGAGCACAGCTCCTAGGGGCAAGTGTGGACCAATGATACTCGTTTTACGGTAATCATATCCGGTTTTGGTTAATCAACAAGTCCTTTAGCGCGACCAAGTTATCCGTACGCGAGTAATGTCCTTACATTTGTTGTTGGAACGAAAGGATCCTGTAGATGTTTGCGTGGTCGAGACGCTACCAAGCGATTGGAGAAGGCCAATTATGCAATACCTTGATAATCCTAGAGGCAAACACGACCAAAAGACAAGGGTCCACGCCACAAACTACGTCTCGTACCAGAATGAGTTGTATCGAAAAGGCGAGGACGGTTTATTACGTTATGCCTCGGCCCGCAAGAAGCGGCCCGAGCAATCATAGAGGTACACGAAGGAATTTACGGAGCCCATCAATTAGGACGCAAGATACGTTGGCTACTTCACCGGCACGGTTACTTTTGGCCAAGCATATTGAAAGATTGTATCGAGTATGCACGAAGATGCATCCAGTGTCAAATTCATGGACCCATCCAAAGGGCCCCGGCCGAATTACTTTATTCGGTCACCAAACCTTGGCCGTTCAAAGGATGGGCAATGGACGTAATCGGCAAAATCACACCATCTTCTGGAGCAGCGAAACATGCATGGATACTCGTGGCAACGAATTATTTCACTAAGTGGGTCGAAGCAAGATCATACGCCGAATTAACATCCAAGGAGGTTTGCGATTTTGTGGAGGAACATATTGTGACCAGGTTCGGCGTACCAGAAACGATCATAACTGATAATGGCACAGTCTTCACAGCCGAAAGGTTCAAAGAGTATACGATGAGCTTAAAAATTCAGCTTGAGCAATCCACACCATACTATCCACAAGTGAATGGACAAGCCGAAGCAAGTAATAAGGTTTTGATCAGTATTCTCGAAAAAATGATTAAAGAAAGACCTGGCATGTGGCATTTAAAATTGAATAAAGCCTTATAGGCATACCGAACTTCACCCTGGTTGGCAACGGGGACCACCCCATATGCGTTAACCTATGAACATGACGCGATGTTACCAGTCGAGCTAAGTGTAAATTCTTTACGCGTGGTCGAGCAGAGTAGTTTGTCCAATGCCGAATACAACCAGGCCATGTTACAAGAGTTAGAAGATTTGGAAGAAGATTGACTTGATGCTTACAATCTTCTAGTGGCACAAAAGAAAATTGCCGAGCGAGCTTATAACAAAGAGTCAAACAAAAAACGTTCGGCGAAGGAGAGTTAGTTTGGCAAATTTTGTTACCCGTAGGAATTCAATTCAGCAAGGACCGTTTGTCGTCCATAAAGTTCTCGGTAAGGGGGCATACCATCTTAGGGATCGAACCGGTATTATTCATAAGTTACCAATTAATGGAAAATTCTTAAAAAAATACTACCCAGTCACATGAGATATGCAAGAGTAAAAGCTTGTTTCATTTCATTAATAAGATAGGCTTCAATCAAAATGTTCTAAGGCGATGAAGGAAGAAGAGTTCCAAGAAGTGCCTTGAGCTCCAGCCACCTCACTTCGCCCATTATGACCTCGGCATGCCTGTTCTTCTTGTCCAACTTCAGCTGCTCGACTCGCTTCGTGTTCGCCGTAAATTCGATTAGACAAGATTTGCCGCCCGACTCAAAGTCCCTCGCAAGCTCAGAAGCAAGGGCCGACCTCCGTTTTGCCAGTTCAGCCATTTGCCGGTCGAGGTCGGCCAAGGCTTCCCCTTTCGTCTTTAAGGCATCGATATTCGGACGAAGAGTGTTTTGAGCGGCCAGTGCAGTTTTCAAGTCATCATCAGACTGAAAGGCGTTCTCGAAAATACTGAAGGATTCCCGAACTCGCTCCAAGGTGGATGACGCCTGAATGATAGCCTCAGCGCTCATTTGACCATCTGCTCTAAGGTCGTTCAGGCATGCACCCAACAAATCGAGCCATTTGCACTCAAGGACTTGTGACGCCGAGAGAGATAAAACTTCTTGTAGTCAAACCAGAGCAGCTGAATCGGTAAGTGCAGTCGTAGCGGCCGAAGGACCAGCCGCTCCAGAAGTGCTTGACAATAGGGCATTAAATTCGACTTCCAATGAAGGCTGCACACAAAAAATCATTTTAAGTACAAGGAAATTATGAAAGAATATAACAAGAAGGTTTTTGTTTTAAACCTGCCGAGAGGAGACTTCGGCCATATCTTCAGGTTCGTTGCTCGAACCTAAAGAACTTAATGGCCGAGCCCAGTGTCTTAGATTGCTTCTCAGTTCACGCGGCCGATGGAGGTTATCTATGTTCGATGGCCACTGAGGCGGCCAAGAAATATAGATAACACCCTTCGGCGCGTAGAACTTTCGATGAAAAGAATGGGTAGGCACTTGACATTCAGTATCATCCTGGTTTAGAGATCCAAGGTAGAAACGTAACCAAAGAAAAACGGTAGGGGTACTTACGAAGGTCGAGGTGGCTTCTTGGGAAGGAATGTTGATGTCGTGGTATTGCGGATGAACAGGTGTTTCCGCCGTCGCTTCTGGCTCAACGGCAGGACGTTTGCCTCGGTTGGCCATAGAAGGGCCGACTTGGACAACTGCCTCGGACAAAGAGGGAGGCGAATTGCGTGGTTGAAAGTGACTCGTCAATGGAATCTCATCACTCCCGTCGCTCTCTTCCAGAACGACTGCCATGGTTTTTGGATTTTCGGGAAGATTTTTCTCGGCCAAGGGGACCGCCCATTCCAAGACAGGCGCATCAGCTAACCCTGAAACTGCAGACGCCTCGACCAATAGAGCAACAACTGGTCCAACAGCTTGAGAAACAGGCCGTGCAAGGGTTGTTTCTTTGGCCGGAATTGGCCGTCTCTCTGTCGAAGCTTTGATGACAAGGGTAGAAGGGGAAACACTAGGAGTCGTCGCTCTCATAGTTTGACTGGAGATAACATGAATCTCCCGTTCTCCTTTCCTCGCCAGCTTCTTAACCCGTTTTGTGGGTTGAGGGAGGTCAAGGGCCGTCTCAGCCTCTTGACGAGGTCGTTTGCTCAGCAAGGCATGTGCGGTAGTCTTAGCCCTTTTGGAGATGGTCGATTTTTTCCCAGCCGCAGCCGCAGCGACCACTTCTGCCTTTTTCAGTGACCGACCACCTGAGAAAGCAAAAGCAAGTTAGTAGAGTTCAAAGTCGAAGGAAGAAGGTAGAAATAGACCGTTACCTTGAGATTGGGGGGTAGAGGCCTTATTGGGTCGATCGTCGAAGATCTTCTTCAGGACGTCTTCGACCGGAGCACCAAAAACGTTTTGGGTATACTCTTCCCACCAATCACCAAAAATGTCAATACTAAGAGATTTTGGAATGGTTGGTCGAAGGTGGAATTTTTTGCACCGTTCTTGAAACTCATCTTTACACTCATTGTCTGAAGAGCCAGATAGGCGTCCTCGGCTCAGCAGGGAGCGAGAGGTAAGAAGAGGCACCAGGCAACCCTGAAGATAGCCAAGTTGCCGAGCAATGAATTGGGGGTGATATACTTCCCAACTTGCTCGATGCGTATCACACCTGAAATGAAGGTCGCGGGTAAGCACAAGCGACCCCCAGGGTTGACAAAGATCAGCATCATCATCTGCACTCCATGCTGATGTGGGAAGTTTGATCGACACAGGATATTCTCGACGACGGCAGATCAAGAATTCGTCGTCGAAAAGGGCATCAAAGCCGAAGAAGTATCTGAATACGTCTCCAGCTTGGTGATGAGGTACTGGTCGAGAAGCCACCTGAAGGCCGAGCGCTTCAGTAGGTGAGAAGCTAGCAAGCTCTGACCAAATGGTGACGAAATAAACCTGCAGCTAGAGCTGGAATACCCATAGGGGGCCACTCTGGTGTGGGTCGATCTTGTGAAGGGTCATTTTGGCCAAACAGTGCAGGAGATGGCCAAGAATGGCTGGACTAAGCGCCAGGGTGTGACCGCTAGCCAGGGCTTCGGCCACGGGCATGTTTTCGACCAAGCATTTGTTGGACTTAGTACAACAAATAAATTTGTTATACCAGTAGAAGAGGAAGGCTTCGTGTTGTCCCCGCCGTAGGTCTTCCTCCCCTCGGCCGGCAAAGTGGAGGTAAAGAGTGTTGTAGTTGAGGAAGTTCTTATAAAGTTTTTTAACTTCCTCCTTTGAGGGTTCTTGACCCTCTCCGCTCAGCGTCTCGATGGCCCGATCATTGAAAAGCGCCTTCAGGTCGAGGGTCGATGGGTACCTAGAAATGGTGGCGTCAACCGGGATGCCGAAAGGGGAAGTCCCTAGGATCGCGGTAATATCAAGGATGGTAGGGCCCATGGGGCCGAGGGGAAGGATCATAGTGTTGGTAGTTGAACACCAGAAGCTTGAGGCGGCCATAAGAAGCTCTTTGTCCACGACAAACTCCATAGACGAAAGACGAATAGCATCATAAATGCCGAGAGCTTTCCATTGCTCGCCGAAGATCTTCTCCATCCGTGCAACCTAGGCTGCCCAGGTCGCAGTGGTCGAGGGCCAGAAGCCTTGGGGTTTTGCTGAATCCCACATCGACCATTCAAACCCCTATAGTAAAGGTGTCAGACACTGCTCCTTGAAGAGTTTGGTGATGGCTGGTGGCACTGCATCCTTGAAAAGTGGACCAAGGATCTGGTGGGGGTGCTCATATCGCTCTCAAAGCACAGAGTCTTGATTGAGCGCTGATCAATTATCATCCCACATTTGTTGCATTCCTTAGAGAGCTTGGAGATAAAGGAGGCCATTAGAAATGGTTTTGAAGGTTTTTCTGGGAGAAAATCAGGGGGTTTCTTTAAACAAATGAGAGTTTGGAAAATCTGAGAGCATAAAGAATGAATAATAGAAGGCCAGGTATTTATAGACTCGCGGAATGGAAGATCAAACGGGTAAGTGCTTGGGAAGATTGCTAATAATTATGGAGTTATGGAGAATATTAACAGACTCAGGAGAAAGAACCAAAAAACTCGCAGATTAAGGGGTCATAATGATATTGTGACGGCGTCCTTTTATGAAGAAATGACGTTTTGGTGTCCGCTCGATCTCGAGGGTACCAAAAGATTCGTAAATCGAGAGTGCACGATGGCATGCTGCAACAGGTATGATGATTTATGGACGTTTGGACACCCGCACATCTTGAGGAAATTAAAAATCTTGTGGATCAAGGGGGTAATAATGAAAGGATACTTCAGGTCATACTGAGAAGAAGACACTTGGCGAGATATCTGACGAGAGCAAGATCGTGCTATAGTGCTTCATAAATGCACCTCGGGAGACAGAGTCTAGTGTCGCTTCTTCACGGTCAGGGTTCGGCCAGAGACTTCAGGCCGAAAAAGCCCTCAGAAGCGAGGGGGCAATGTTTAGGCCCAAAATAGTGGTTTGGGCCGAGATTTATTTTTGGCCCAGAAGACCTTACGAAAAGGTTGCCATGGACCGTTTAGTTCATGGGCTTCCTAACCTAGGTCGGCCAAGTCATGCTGCGAGATGAGTAATTGAATCCTGGCGCAATAAAGAGTCTCGGCAAGATATGGATATTGGTAAACCAGAAGTGAATCCGGCTTGATAAAGGATTGGGTTCAAAATCCTTATGAAAATGGGATTGGTCGAGATATTGTTCGATCAGAATAAGAAGTCCTAATCCGAGTAGGATTTTAACTCGATCTAAAGAGGACCTGATGCTATAAATAGAAGAGGATGCACATCGTTCAAGCTCCTCCAATTCAATGCACAACTGCCCTGCGCAAATTCTCTCAACAACCTTGAGATTTTTTCCCTTTCTTTTTTCGCTGACACACCTTCAGTTTGGATAAACAACACTGTGAAGGCAACCGGTGATATCTTCAGTCGGCATAGATAGCACTGTCACCGTAGAACCAGCCGATCTCGCAGCATTTTCAGTCGACATAGATAGCACTGCGTTGAGGGTGACTGGTTATCTATCTAAGTCTCGATCTAGCGGGTTTCCGAATCCTTATTGGTCGAGGTCATCTCATTAGCCTTCTCGGTGAAGTAAGGTGTTACAGTTTATTAGGCTCGACACATTGCACGTCGTGTTAGTTTATGATTGGATACTCTCAAGTGGGATTTAGAGTTCGGCACTTCGACGGCCGAACCACGTTTATTGTTAAGACATATATACGCTTTGAGTATTTGTGCCCTTACACTTTGATGTCGATTCGGCGTGAGTTTACTCTGACGAATACCATCACTGTGACCGAATCCGACAACGACGATTTGTGAACTTCGTAAGAATAGTAGTCTTGTCTTCAGGTTCGAGAACCCAAGAGGCCGAGACATGTTCCTTCCTCGGTCGCAATTACAAGACGCAGAACTCGGCCGCGCACCCAACGCAACATCAACAAATTTTACTCCTCGGCGAGCACAGCCGACGAGTTGGCACGCCCCGCATTCAACCGAAGGACGTAGTTAGCTTACTAATTACTCGGCCTGCGCGCCACACAGGCTTGGTAGTTTTTCGGGTCAACAAAAGCTTAATGCAATTTTCATTGGGTGAAAATTATTTGAATGGTACCATCCTTCCCTCCATATACAATCTCTCATCAATTAAAGTCATTCATATGTCTCAAAACAACCTTCATGGAAATCTTCCTCCTGGCTTGGGCCACACTATATTTCCAAACCTCGAAACCTTTATTTTCCACAGCAACCAATTCACTAGACCAATACCAGCTTCAATCTCCAAAGCCTCAAACCTTTTAGTATTTTCTATCGCAGCCAATAAGTTTATTGGGAAAATGCCTAGTCTGGCACGCCTGTCAAATTTGTATTCTTTTGAACTTCAGGAGAACAACCTTGGAAATAATGAGGAAGGTGACTTGGATTTCATCTCTTCTCTAGTTAATTGCACCAATTTAGAAGGTTTATCTATCGGCCTCAATAACTTCGGAGGAGTGCTGCCTGAAACTATCAGCAACCTCTCAACAAAGCTCACGAAAATATCTTTTCAAGAGAATCAGATACGCGGAAACATTCCCATCGGGGTTGGAAATCTTACCAACATGGAGAGACTAGGCTTTTTTGCAAATTTATTGGCAATAGGTAAACTGAATAAGCTTTATGAGTCATGACCTATTTCTACGTTCAAATGAATTGTCAGGTAATGTTCCATCATCTTAAGGAAATCTAACTTCATTAAGCAGATTGTATCTCAACTCAAACGAGTTAAATGGAAGCATACCACAAAGTCTCGGAGACTGCAGGTTTATGTTAGAATTGGATCTTTCCCACAACAATCTTAGCGGTCCAATTCCAAAACAAGTCATCAATTTACCTGTTTACTTGAATCTATCTGGAAACCACTGAATCCATTCCCATGGAAGTAGGTAACTCACAGCATCTTGGTTTCTTGGATGTTTCTGAAAACAAGTTATCTGGTGAGATTCCACAAAGCTTAGGGAGTTGCACAAGTTTGACGACTCTGTCTTTGAGAGAAAATTTATTGCAAGGGACAATTCCTAAATCCTTGAGCACTTTGAGAGGAATTGAAGATTTTGACATCTCTCGCAACAACTTGTCTGGCATAATTCCCAACTACTTGGGGAGTTTCCCATTCTTGCAGAATTTGAACCTTTCATTTAACGATTTTGAAGGTGCAGTACCAATCCAAGGAGTTTTTAAGAATGCAAGTGCGGTATCTGTTATGGGAAACACGTGGCTTTGTGGAGGTATACCTAACTTAAGATTGCCTAAATGCATCTCCAAGCAATTTAAGTGCGGGTTATCTCCTAAGCTGAACTTAATTATCTCAGTTTCCCGTGGGGTTGTCGGCTTGGTCTTCTTGTTGTTACTTATGCTTCTTTATCGATCAAGAAAGGCTAGAGCGCTTAAGTCAACTTCAGGATCATCATTGGGGGTTTCACTTTTGAAACTGTCCTATGGAGATCTCCTCAAAGCAACTCATGGGTTCTCTGCTTCGAATCTGATTGGTTCTGGAAGTTTCGGGTATGTGTACAAGGGAATTCTCAACCAGCATGAAGAAAGAAATGTTGCGGTGAAAGTACTCAATCTTCAAACATCAAGAGCTTCTAGAAGTTTCATAGTTGAATGTGAAACCTTGAAAAGCATTAGGCACCGAAATCTTGTCAAGCTACTGACTGCTTGTTCAAGCATTGATTTTCAAGGAAACGATTTCAAAGCTCTGGTGTATGAGTTCATGGTGAATGGAAGTCTAGATGAGTGGCTGCACATATCAGCTGAAGGAGTAGATAGGCTAGCCAATATGCCGAAGAATCTAAATCTCACTCAAAGAGTTAACATTGCCATCGATGTAACGTGTGCTCTGGATTATTTGCACAACCGCTCCCACATGCCAATATTTCATTGTGATATAAAGCCCAACAACATTTTGTTAGACATTGACATGACTGCTTGTGTTGGTGATTTCGGTTTAACAAGGTACCTCCGGGATGCTTCTTGCCCATCTGCTTTGCACGAAAGCAGTTCCAATGTCAGAAAAGGCACCATAGGCTATACTCCCCTAGGTAAATTTTCTTATATATATATATATATATTATTTGTGCTTGCACTATGTTTTTGTATGTAGCATGAGTTATTTTAAGTCACACATAAGAACAAAGCTATGTTTTGGTGCATATAACTTAAGAGTATGGAACGGGAGGCGAGGTGTCAACATATGGCGACGTGTATAGCTACGGAATACTGTTGTTGGAGATGTTAATTGGCAAGAGGCCGACAGATGGTATGTTTAAAGGTGGTATGGACCTGCACAATTTTGTTATGATGGCCCTACCAGGACGTGTGGAAGAAATATGTGATCCACTAATTGTTCAAATAGAAGAAAGCAGCAGCAATACTAATCCCAGAAATAATAGGCGGAATCATGCCCCAAATGATCGAAGAAGAACAGTTGTGGAGTGCTTGACTTCCATTGCAAGAGTAGGAGTTGCTTGTTCTGTAATGATGCCGAGAGAGCGAAAAGACATGAGCAATGTGGTAGCTGAATTGAGTCTAATAAGGGATGTGCTAACTGAAACTAGGATGCCTAGAGTGAACCTGTGATAACGACCCAAGTAGTGAGTAATAATACCTTGTTATCGTTAAATAAAATCCCATGACAATGCTTGAACTTTGCATGGTGATCTTCTGAATGATGACTATGTGGATTTTCCCGTTTTGCAATTTCATTTTGTATGTTTTGTAAATGATCTTAATTTGTAAGGTCATATTTATGTTTGCTTGGAAATTTGGAATTCGTCAATCTAAGTTTGGTTCTTGTTCTTATTAATAAGTGTTTTTATCGCAAATGGTCATTGATATTGATCCAACTCCTCATTTTGGTCCATAAATTTCAAGAATCAGTAAATTTGGTCCTTGACTTTCACTATCGCACATCAACTTAGTCATTCCGTTAAAATCTCATCAATATTTTTCGTTTGCGTGCTGAAGTGGTCCCACTAATGCAATCATATGGCTCCACGTGAATTAACTATAAGAAACTATTTTTTTTAAGAGTGAACAACGGACAAGTATTCCGTGCTGACATTTTTCTCGCATCCCACGACCCCAACTGGAAAAAAAATTCAATCTAAATTCGATAAAATCAAATCCAAATTTAATTTAAATTTGAAGAAAATAACCAACTAGAGAGAATGAAGAGTGAGTTCAGGAGGCCAAGTACTTTAATGGTGTCGTGATGCCTTCCTTTTCTTTTTGAGCTTACCCTGATGAAGACAATGATGACTATTTTTTCTTTTAGTTTTGGTTTTTAGTGTCTTATTTTACTTTTAGTTTGAAATCTTAAAAAAATAGTTTCTTATAGTTAATACACGTGACACCTTATGATTGAATTAGTGGGACAAAAAAATATTGACGAAACTTTAACGGAAGGATTAAATTGACGTGTGGTATTGGAAGTCAGTGACCAAATTTGTTGATTTTTGAAACTCAGGGACAAAAATAAGGAGTTGGATGAATGTTAGAGACCATTTGCGATAAAAACCCTTATTTTGTGAAAACCACATGTCATCATTTCATTAGATTTGTGGGTCCCACATACAAACTAACAGAATATATAATGGAATGACTAAATTGATATGTGGTAGTGAATGTCAAGAACGACATTAATTGATTTTGGAAATGAGGGATCAAAATGATGAGTTTAATCAATCTCATGGACCGCCCTATGAATAACCAAGCTGAGTGGATGTTGGGAGCTACGTGTCAACAATTTGTGGCTCTTCGTCAACGCCTAATTCGATCAAGTATTCAATTATTGAATGAATCAGCAATTCAAAAACGTAAGTTAAATGAAATAAACAAACAAACTATGAGCATCAGTCGAAAGAATCCTATGCATTCCAACCAAAAACTTAAAAGTGAGGCAGTAAAGTAAATCGACATTACTAGAAAAGCTCATTGAAACAAAATATTGTGCCGTGCCGATCATAATTTTTTGGAAAGCTAATTTGGTCTAACCTTCTCCCTTTCCCTATTCGCAGCCTTGTTATTTTCAGTAGTGATCTTCCTCTTCTGGTTGAATCCCACCTTGAATTCATCTGCTTCCTCAATTATTTGAACCAACAACTCATTTCTCTCTTCTCCTTCTCCTCGAGATGAATCGCATTCTGCCTGAATGTCACAAAAGCTCGGATTATTATAACTCCCTTACAACCTCACAGAATTCAACCATTTATTTCTCCCACCACCTTCAATGCAAACATAAAATCACTTTCTGATAGTCAATAACTACAATTTGACAACAATCACTTATCTTTTTTCGATTCGAATTCAGCTCCGCAATCTTATACAAACAATCGGCATGTTAAATTCATAAACATTTTAACAAGTTTTTGTTTTTTAGATAAACAATCAATTTAACAATTTGTTATCAGAAAGACTATTACTGATCACTAAGCATGCAATTCTTGAAAACTACCGAAATCAAAACAATAACTTCCACTCAATTTCTCAGCAACAGTAAGATCAAACCAAATCAAAACCAACAACTTTAAACTAAATTGCACCCAAGAGTCAAAATTTAATTGCTAGACAGAACTATCGGTTCAAAACCTACCTCCTCCATCCTTTGAGAGTGAAGCCCTTCAGAGGCAGCATCTCCGACGAAGGCGGCAAAATCGGATCGTCGGACCCGCCAAACCCTCCATCAAAGCCCTGGCCGTTAGATTCGACATAGATCGACGGAGGAGAAAAGGCCTCCGACACCGGCTGAGTGGCGAAAGCGTTGTCTACGGCGGAGCCGTGGAAGATAGGAGAATTGGTGGCGGAGTCCTTGAGCGACTTGGAGTCGACGAAGGAATTGAATCGCTGGGAGGAGAGTCGGGGGTCGTAGCCAAGGTAACCGTTGTCGTCGAACGGGCGAGTTGACCCGGTGCTCAGGACCAAGTCGTCTTCGGGTTGAGCGAACGAGGCCATGATTAACGGTTGTATTGAATCGGGAAGTTGAGAGATTTTAATGGATTTATAAGTCTATGAATTTTTATGGAGTTTAACTGATTTGTAGAGATTTTATGTAAAATTTTGATTCAATTCTCTCGAAATCTTATGAGGATTGGGGAAATTTGTGGATGCTTAAAATACACCAAAAAAGCTTTCCAATTCCCTTTAATTTCTTAACTCTTCCAAATTCTTTAAATTCAAATTCTAATTTAATACACCTGGAATGTTATAAACTTCTTTAAAATTTTACCCGGATTTCTAAAGATTTTAATAAACTATCTTAAAATCCTAATTGAGTACACATTGAATTTCAGATAATCACTTAAAATCCTGATTGAATACTTAAAAGAATTAAAATCTCTCAAAATCCTAGTTGAATACATTCCTAAGTCAAGTGCACTGATGAGCGAAATGCTCCCAAAGGCAAAACTCACACAGGACAAATATCGGCACGCTTTAAGTTGGGCTAGGCTGACTCATTGGGCCTTCATTTGGTGCCGACAATTAGGGATGGGCAACGGTTATGGCGGGCGGGTAACCACGGTTATTTACCCATAACCGTTTATGTTCATACCCGCATAACCATGTACCCGTTGGATAATTGCAAAAATGGTTATACCCATAACCATAACCGTTTATAAACGGTTATCCATACTCATAACCGTGTACCCATTTAACAATAACCATTTACCCATTTAACCATAACCATAACTATTTACTCGTTTACCCGTTTTTGAACCCGTTTATCCTTTTTTTTTTTTACTCATTTACCCATTTTTTCGCCCGTCTACATTATTTTTTTTTAACAATTTGAAAATTACAAAAGAAAATTTTGTCATAATTTTCATTTTCTGACAATTAAACACCGCTATAGGTACATTTTAGCATACATTTCCCTATTTTAATCATTTAAGTCCTCATATAATTCCAATAATTGAAATAATAGTTTGCGAACAATATTTTTCTGCTACACCCAAACAAGTCTTTAATTATAATCCATATGATTAAAAAGAAAAGTTTCTAAAAACAAAAAGTAGTCATTATCTTGAATACTAGAATTCAAAGCTCCAAAATATTCTGAAACTAAACACTTTCGAACACGTTCAATCACAAAGTATCATCGACTCGTTGTCACCAAAAGAGGCATACAAAACAAATGTATAATTGAATTAGTATGCATAAATTGAATGAGTATCACCAATAACTCCAAAGTAAAAAACAAAAATAAAGATTAGTTTTTACCACATTCACATCAGTATCATCACCGAATGAAGAATCTTCAACACGAGTAGAGTTTGAATCTGGTTCAATAGTAGTAAATTTTTGAACATATACATAATTTATATGAAATTTTACAGTAAGTACCTCGCATCTGACCCCACATCCAGTCTCGAGAACACATGAGTGTTTCCACTGTGCTTGAATGAAGTCGGCTACGGTGTGGACTAATAATCCTACCACCAGTACTAAATGAAGACTCTGAAGCTACTGTAGATACAGAAATAGCAAAAATATCTTGAGCTATCTGATGCAAAATAGGATATTTAATCCCATTTGTCTTCCACCATGACAATATATCAAAATGTTGAGTCCTAGGCAAGACTTTCTCCCCCAAATATAGGTCTAAGTCAGATTGTTCATTACCGATAGTAGAATCCATAACAAGTTGGTCATAAGATGTTAAAGGATCACCAACTTTGAGATCACATGACTGTGATGGAAAATCAGTCTAAGAAGAAGATTCAGAAGACCGAAGCCCAGGTCTATGCTTCAATTCATACTCTTTGACCAACTTAAGAGCCAAGTCAAAGACTTTCTCAATTTCCGATGGAGCATTCTCTTTATAAATAAGAGAAAAATAATACTCGATCAATTTCATCTTGAACCTTGGATCAAGAATAGCTGCAATTGCCATAGCACTATGAATTTTATGCCAATACTTTTCAAACTTGATTGACATCTTTGTTGCCATTAACTTAACTTCAACATGGTCAGACTCAAACCACTTACAGATTACAATCCTAATCTGACACACATTTGGAAAATAAAGATTTGATGTGGGATACTTGATCCCAGAAAATAACTCAGTCACTTGGTGAAAGATCTCCAACTTTTTAGCAATCATGTTAGTCTTCGCCCAATCTTCTTCACTTGGAACATTTTTATATGAAGGCTCACGCTGCTTTAAACGAGGAAATACATCTTTATATACCAATGCAGTGGTAAGCATCACATACGTCAAGTTCCACCTAGTTTTACAATCAAGGACTAACTTCCTAAAGAACTTAATTTTCATTTGTTGAGCTATCTCAACAAATTTTTCCTCTCTTTTTGTTGTCCCAGACCAATATGCAACACTATTCTGAATAGTCTCAATACTATCCCTAATCACATCCAATCCATCCTTAACTATCAAATTAAGTATGTGAGCACAACAACGCATATGAAATAATTCTCCGTTTAACACAAGTGAAAGCTTGCAATATGTCACTATATCCTCAATCATGGTATCATTTGTAGAGCAATTATCTACTGTGAGAGCAGACAACTTACCATCAATATTCCACTCTGATAAGCAATCTATCATTATAGCAGAAAGTGTCTCGGCATTATGTGGGCATGGAACATATGCAAACCTGTTATAAAACACCACTTAATTATCATAACTCAGAGTAACATGATGTGCTAGGCAATAAATCCAACACTAAAATTTAATACACAGAAGCAAGATCTCTTCCATCAGTAAACAAGACATATTCCAGATTATGTAAAAAGGAAACAAAAAGTGAAGACCTAGCCAGATCTCTTATAAGCTACTGCTTATAAGTCCTTAATTTAGTGTCTTTGCAGTCCATTTGTAGTGTTTTAATAGTACCTTTGATCTAAGTAATTGATTGGTCGAGTTCTTATTGTAAAAATGGAGTCCAAAATTGTTTAGAACTTTAAAGTCTCCAAACTTAGAAAAAGAGAACTCGATGTATGAACCGAAAATATGGTACAAAATATGTTTAAAGTTTCCAAACTTAGTCAAAAGTATGAAAGCTAACTCAAGAAAGTGAAGAACTCCACAACCACCAGAACAAAACAACCAATCCAAACACTTCTTTAAATTACAAAAATGTACACAGCTAAGAGAAGAACAAAAGTTGAAATTGCTTTCTTTAAACAATTCTGCGACTTCAAATATTATACACTTGAACATGCAGGAAAAACCAAAGAATACTACTTTTCTCCCCTAACCCTAGAAAGCTCCAACAACTAGAAAGGCCCCCACCCCACCAGGAGAGAAAGATATGGTATTAGTTCGATAAATTACCTTAGAATTCGACTTTGAAGCGTCCACAAAGCATCGATAAAATGAGAAGTGATAGCCATAAACCCTCTCTTCTGATTACTTGAAGTCCACATGTCAGTTGTGATTGCTATTTTACTCTTGTTCATTTGCAACAACTTCATGGTCTCTCCCTTTTCACATTCAAATACTTTCATAATATCCCTCTTGATAGTACTTCTAGAAATAGCCTTAAATAAGGGTTGCAATGAATTGCAAAACCTCCTAAAACCCAAGTAGTCCACCATAGATAAGGATACTCATGTAAGATAATCATATAAGCTAGCTCTGTCCTAGCATTACCTTCATCAAAACTATATGCACCATGTTTAACAGACCCATCACCAGTTATAAATGGACTCTTTTTCTTTGTCGTCAATATAGGACATGTTCTAACATGTGAAAGTAAAGATGAAGTACCAACAGTGGAGCCCGATGCTAGCCTAGCTTTACAATGGTTACATATAGCTTTCACCTCCACACAAAAACTTTTTTCCTCAAAATGCTGCCAGATAACTGAGGTTCTTTTTCTCTTCCTACCAGTGTCATCAAAGCTTGATTCACTTTGGTCCAATTCTTGATCAAGATTAATTGGTTCAATATCTTGGTTCTCGCTTTGAGTCTCCATCTTGGAACTAGTTGAAACAGTTGGATACAAGACTTTTTGAAGATCTAAAGATCTAATCCAAGTTCACATCACTACTAATATTAATGTTTAATCTCACAAAATAGGCCCACATTAATTACAAATACCAAGTTATTAAATTTATAATCGGTGGAATGATGAATGCAAGCAATATATAATCGGGATGATGAATGCAAGCAATATATAATCGATGGAATGAACCCTATTGGCCCCTCCAATTCAATTTTGGTGTCAGAATTAAGAACTTTGATGCTGATATTTTGATTATTTTCCTTGCTATTAATTTATCTGGTATATCTTCACCATTGAACTTGACCCTATGTTAATGTTCTATATATTTTGGTGCAACTGCAGGCTGTGAAAAATCTAAATTTAATGGATTAAACTAAAAATCAACCAACACTTTCCTTTTCCATTATGCAAATTGAAGTACCTCAGAGATTAGAGTAAAAATCAACCAACACTTTCCTGTTCCATTTTGCAAAATTGCAAATTATGCAGATAATTGAATTACTTCAAAGATTAACACTTCAAAGATGAGAGTACAGCTAAACTAAAAATCTCTCCAGAAATTGAATTGCTTCAGACATCTAAACTAAAAATCAACCAACATTTTTAATAAAATCAAGAACAATGCCTAATCTAGAACCATGCAAATTTTTAATAAAATCAAGACTAGACTTCACAAACCCTAATTTATATTTCACAAACCCTAAATCTCAAACCCTAAATTAATTCCAAAATTTACCTGATTTTGGGAATAATCGGTGTACAGTGCCCTGAAATCTGGATGAAGAAGTCAAGGGAGAGAAATCAGAGAGGTGAGCGGCGCCGATGGCCATAGCTCTGCCTATGTGCCGTGAAGGAAGGCTCATCCACACAGCGATGCCGAGATAGTGAAAAGACATGAGCAATGTGGTAGCTGAATTGAGTCTAATAAGGAATGTGCTAACTGGAACTAGGATGCCTAGAGAGAATATGTAATCACGGCCCAAGTAGCGAGCAATAATACCTTATTATCATTAAATAAAATCCCATGACAGTGCTTGAATTTTGCATGGTGATCTTCTGAATGATGACGAGGAGGACTGGAACAAGTGAAGTGGATTTTCCCGTTTTGCAATTTCATTTTGTATGTTTTGTGAATGATCTTAATTTGTAAGATCATCTTTATGTTTGCTTGGAAATTTGGAATTTGTCAATTTAACGTTGGTTCAAGTTCTTATAATTAAATTATGCAATTTTAAGTTTAGAATTTGTCAATTTAAGTTTGGTGTGTATATATATATATATACATATATGTATGTATGTATATGTATATGTGTGTGTGTATATATGTATATATGTATGCAAGCCTTTTCGTACACAGTCTGCAAAAATAAACGTTAAGTGCACCTCTTGCATTGTTAATAAATTTACTCAAATTGCTCATTTGGTGGTTTTGGTAGCCCAAGTATCAGGCCGGGTAGGCAAAGAAATCTTATTTTAGAGAGTGTGTTTAGGGCGTGTTTGGTATCGTACTTAAATGTTTTCATTATTTTTTAAAATATTTTTTAAGAACATCTTTTAAGAACAATTTTATTTAACATTCAAGAACTTGTTTAGTATTGTTGATGCACAAAACTGGAGGTCTTGGAACAACGTAAATCCGACCGTGAATCTGCATGAAATGTAAATAACACAAGAGTTATCATGGTTCACCCCAAGGTTTGGGCTACGTCCACACTGATTGTATTTCTCTGAGAGGTGAGGGAGAGAATGTAAGAGCCTCTGTAATGAGAGTGAGGCTCTAAGAGGGGGGTGAGAGGGCCTAGGAAATGGCCTCCTGAGGGTGAGAATGAGGCCCTCTGTTTGTGAGGGTGAGGGGTCCTTTTATAGAATAAGGGCTCCTCACTTATTACATATTTGCCCCTTCCCTTATTACATAATTACATTTGAGTCCCCCGAGTATTTATACGAGGTCTAAATACGGAGGCCCTAAGTATGGTATAAACAGTAGTCCCCCAAGTCTTCAGTCAAGAGAGTCTTTTGGCTGGAGACTTGAAATTCAATCTATGTGTGGGCTGAAGTAACTAGATGGCGTCTAGCACTGATACTCGACATGAGGCGGTGCCCAATCTGAAATGATGCTCAACTATAAGTAGCACATGCTGCGAGGCTGCGAGGCTCGTGGCTTATGTTGCCTTGGTTGGCTCGGCTTGTGGTGTTGAAGGTGAGGAAGTCCCTTTTATAGAATAAGGGCTCCCTCTTCAATACATGAATGATGGGCTAGAGTTGATGCTCGCGGCGAGGCGGTTGCTCTAATGGTGGTGAGGGAGTCCCTTTTATAGAATAAGGGCTCGCTCCTCAATACATAAGTGATGAGTTATGAGTGATGCTCGCGGCGAGGCGGTTGCTCAGCTGGCGGCGTTGCTCTCTAATGAAGGTGAGGGAGTCCCTTTTATAAAATAAGGGCTCGCTCCTCAGTACATGAATAATGGGTGCTTTCTAATGAAAGTGAGGGAGTCCCTTTCATAAAATAAGAGCTCGCTCCTTAATACATAAATAATGGGCTAAGTCCCCCAAGTATTTTTCATGAGGCCCAGTTGAGGCCCAATATATGGTACATAATGTAGTCCCCCAAGTCTTCGGTCAATAGAGTCTGTTGGCTGGAGACTTCAAATTGAATCCATGTATGGGCCTAAATGGCGGTTGTTCAGAGGCGGTATTTGTATACCCTGCACTGAAGCTTTATAGGTGAAGCTTTGCAAGTGAAGCTTTGAAGCTAGAGCTCTGTAAATGAAGCTTTCGAAGCTGGAGCTTTTGTAAATGAAGCTTTTGAAGCTAGAGCTCTGTAAATGAAGCTTTCGAAGCTAGAGCTCTGTAAATGAAGCTTTTGAAGCTGATTGACATGAGTGATGCTCATGAATGTTTATGTTGATTGACATGAGTGATGCTCATGGATGTTGTCATGAGTGATGCTCATGAATGTTAACATGAGTGATGCTTATGAATGTTGATATGAATGATGGTCATGAATGTTTATGTATGATTGTCATGAGTGATGCTCATGAATGTTTATGTATGAATGACATGAGTAATGCTCATGTATAATTTGGAGTACTGGGCGTACTTTTGATCACCTGGTTGGTGGCATGAAGGAGAGTACGGGTTGTACATTTCATCATCGGGTTGGTTACATGAATGGCTAGTTGCCAAATGATATTAGAGTACGGGTTGTACATTTCATCACCTGGTTGGTGGTAATAGCGGCAGGTTGCCGAATAATTTTGGAGTACTAGGCCTACTTTTGATCAACTGGTTGGTGGTAATAGCGGCGGGTTGCCGAATAATTGTGGAGTACTGGGCGTACTTTTGATGACCTAGTTGGTGCTATTTTAGGCTTATGGGCCTTTGCTCTCCACACAACATTCCAGCCCATTTATTTTGGGCTTTGCCGTTTTTTTTTTTACTATTATTACCCTCTGATGGGGTTAATACAGATGTCTCCGAAAGATAAAAAATAAATTACATCACTCAAAACAAAGGTTTCGACAGTTGCAGATCGTTGGTGAGTACTGCACCTACTGCGTACTGGGTTGTTGCAGATCTTTTTCCATGTGCGTATTCCAGTGGCTTCTTCAGAAAAGTGGGAACATGTATGATGAAAGTTTTCTTTTTCAAAAATTGATGGCATCTTCTGCTTTACTTTTGTTTTTGCTTTTCTGCTTTCTGCAATTATCTCCGATTGAGTAGTGGGTTGTTTCATCATTCTCTAGTGGTGGTTTAGAGAAGTAATAATGATAAAGCAAAATAATAAAGAAAAAAAAAGGGTCTTATCTTGATTTGTTTGTGTTGTCCATGTCGGCTTTTCCAGAAAAGCTTCTTTAGTCTCTCTCTTCCTCTAAATTTTAGAAAAGCACTGATAAAGCTTATGGCCTGTGAAGCTCAAATGCAACTTGGATTGCTTTAGAAAAGTCGGCATTTAATACAGCATTTCTAGCCCCTGGTTCTTTAAAACACCTTCCTCATGTCTAGGCCCGGCTTTACATTAGCACATGGTGGGACTGGGGGATTGAAATCCAGAAAAGACCGATTGCTCAGCAGTGTCCCCAGCTGTTAAAGAAGAAATGAACGAGTTCGCGGCAGTTTTGGGTGCTGAAGGCGAGAAATTGGTGGTAGCAGCAGCGGCAGAATCCATCTTCCTCTCAGCGCACCCAATACCTTTTGTCAGTGCAACCGGAATGGTTTTTAGATAAGGATTTTTATGGCAGCGGTGAAAGGTGAACCACCAGCGTCAGACAGTAAATCTTGAACGCAGTAGATTGTTGAGAACAAAAGGTTGCTCTGTTCTTTGATCCCGGGGTTCTGCAATTGAAGATATCGGAATTTGGGTTACCGGAGCTTTCCGGGATAGGGCGTGGCCGATTCTTCCTCTGTCCAACAACGAAATGACCTTCCTGAACTTGGTTACTGCCATTTCCATCACCGCTTTATACTCTGTTGCATCTTCCGTGTTCGACGACACGGACTGGTGATGGTGTTGTGAAATCAAGCTAATAAACTTCTCGACGCTCTGGATTTCGGCAGATGCCGCTTCCTTCACAACATTATCCTCCCGCTTTTCTGCAAAAAAGGAACCCAGAGCATAGGATCACTGCCCCTTTTGCCGTGCCCCTTTGGTCAGTTCCACCACACTATCCCAGAGGTTGCCCCATAAGGAGACCTTCATTTATGAGAGATTTTGATTATGGCTCTGGAATTTGGAATTTGGAATTTGGAATGGATTGGTGAGCGTGGAGAGAGAGATAGAGCTCTGTGTCTGTGTCTCCATGTGGGTTTTGCAGATCCACGGTGGAGGTGAAAAATTGAGAAAGAATCGACATAGTTTTTCGTGTCGTTTCCCACAGATGGCGCCAAATGTTGATGCACAAAACCAGAGGTCTTGGAACAACGTAAATCCGACCGTGAATCTGTATGAAATGTAAATAACACAAGGTGTATCGTGGTTCACCCCAAGATTTGGGCTACGTCCACACTGATTATATTTCTGAGGGAGAGAGAGCTCTAAATGAGAGTGAGAGCTTTGAGAGGGGTGAGAAGGCTTAGGAATTGGCCTGTTGAGGGTGAGAATGAGGCCCTCTATTTGTGAGGGTGAGGGGTCTTTTTATAGAATAAAGGCTCATCATTTATTACATATTTGCCCCTTCCCTTATTATATAATTACATTTGAGTCCCCCGAGTATTTATACGAGGTCTAAATACGGAGGCCCTAAATATGGTATAAACAAGTATGATATTTAAAATGATTTTAAAATTTTAATAATTAAAAAGAAAAAGAAAAATACCCTACAACTCCCCGTGGATTCGAACGTTACTACTAATTTAATTAGAAAGACAGAGAGATCCAAAGAGAGGGTCGCAGGCAAGGGTGAGAGAGAAAGATAAGAGAGAGCACGTAGAGATAGGCGTGGAACTTGGGCGGGTTGGGCTTGTTGCATGGTCAAACCAACCCTAACCCAACTTTTACAATTCGGGTTGGGTTCGGGTTCATACAGGTTTAGTCTGGTTCGGGTTTGAAGTACGTTCAGATTTATTCAGGTTGGGTTCGGATTCGTCCAACTTTATCGAGTTCAACCTTATAACACATTATTTTGCATAACTATACAAATTTTGAACCAAAAAGCGTCAATATTAGTTAAAATTTCATATACACAAAAGTTAAAACAAACAACTTAGAGATCTTACTTCTCTTGAAGTATTATCTGTAGCAAAAAAATTATGTGCATGGAGCTATTCCAAATAGCCTCAGACAGTTGAAAAGTTTATTATTTCTTTCCATATACAACCTCTCTTCAATAGAATACTTTTCTGTCACGGAACTCTTCCTCCTGGCATGGACCACACTTTATTTCCAAACATAGTAAATGTTGCTTACAATGGAAACCAATTCAGCGGACCAATGCCAATTTCCAGAAATATTTTGGAGGTTTAAAGATTCAGGAATTGCACGAGTTTCCAAAACTATTTGGGAGTTGCATGAGTTTGAGGACTGTCTCTGAGAGGTAACTTATTGGATGGGACAATTCCTGAATCCTTTGAGTTCTTTGAGAGGGATTGAATATTTCAATCTTTCTTATAGCAACCTTTCCGGCATAATTCCAAACTATTTGGAGCGTTTCAAGTTGCAGAATTTGAACCTCTCATTTAACAATTTTGAAGGTGCAGTAGCAATGCAAGGAATTTTAGAAAACACAAATGCAACTTCTACCATGGGAAACACACGGCTATATGGCGGTACACCTAATTTAAGATTGCCCTTATGCTTTATCTAAGAAAGTACTACTTTTTAGGCTGAAAATATTCTCTCAATTGCTTGTGGGGTTGTTGGATTGATCGTAGTGTTGCAACTAGTGTTTCTTTGCCGATCAAGAAAAGCAACAGATCGGTTCTCGGCTGCAAATTTGATTGGTGGTGGAAGTTGACTCTGTATACAAGGCAATTCTCAATCAGCATGAGGAAAGAATTGCTGCAGTGAAAGTACTCAATCTTCAAAATTCAAGTGCTTCTAGAAGTTTCATAGCTGAATCTGAAGCCTCGAAAAGAATTAGGCACCCAAATCTTGATTCTCAAGGAAGCGAGTTCAAAGCTTTGGTTAGCTGGTTCAAGGTGAAAGGAAGCCTAGAAGAATGGCTGAATAGGTCAGTTCAAGGAGTAAACATGCCAACCAATCTGTAGAAGCATTCAAAGCTTTGGTTAACGAGTACTAATGCCACAGATAATGCATGATATCGTGCCCTAGATTATGAAAGACAAAGAATTGAGGTATGATTGATTTGCGTTGCAATAATTGTTAGCATACAGACTATTATCTTGTATGTAAGTTTCTTCAAATCAACAATCTATGAATACTAGAGATTAAGAGTTTAAGAGAAAGAAAGTGGGAATTTTAGAGAGAGAAAGCTAGAGCTTGAAGAAGAAGCGAAACTGAGATGATTTCTATTCATTCACACGCACACTGAGCACATGTAGCAATTAGGAGTAGAATATTTCTTCATCACATCATTTAAATCTAACCCTTCATTCATTTACCCTATAAGGTAATGACACATGGCATAAACTATCACTTACTCTAAGATTACATCTTAGCTGCACACTTGGACTATGATCCAAAAGCTGACATTTAAACTGAATTCTTATTACATTTCAGCATATACACTTATAAACTAACACTCATTTCTAAGTGATGTGCTGAAATCACTCCCAAAGCTGTCCTCAGAAATTCAAATCGATCCCTTGCCAAAGCTTTAGTGCATATATCTGCAACCTGTTCTTCAGTCTTACAGTATACCAGATCAATCTCACCATCTTGAAGTACATCTCGGATGAAATGAAATTTTCGATTAATGTGTCTGGTTTTGTGAGGATGAACTGGATTCTTTGATATGGCAATTGCTGAAGTATTATCACACAACAACTGAGTTAGTTCTGCTTGTTCTTCCTCGAAATCAGAGAGTACAAATCTTAGCCAAATGGCATGTACAGTGGCTTCTGTTGCACTGATGTATTCTACCTCTGCGGTTGAAAGAGCAACACTGCTTTGTTTGATTGAGGCCCAAGAGAACACAGCCGAACCGAGATTAAATGCATAGCCAGATGTACTCCTCATGTCATCTTCACTTCCATTCCAATCACTATCATAGTAACCAACCAACACTACTCCTTTTCCCTTCTGATAAACAACTCCATAGTTCACAGTGCCTTGTATGTATCTCAAAACTCTCTTAGCTGTCCCCATATGCTTCTTGGTAGGATTGTGCATGAACCTAGCCAATAAGCTTGCTGCAGACATGATATATGGCCTTGTTGCTGTCAAATATAGTAAACTTCCCACCATTTGCCTATACAAAGTCTCATCTGCCAGATCACTTCCATCTACTTTTGAAAGCTTTTCATTCATAGCTAATGGTGTTGCAACAGGCTTGCAATCCCTAAGTCCAAATTTCTCAAGCAAAGTCTTTGCATAGTTCTTTTGATGCAAGAAAATGTAATTGTCTGTCTGCAGTACTCCAAGACCAAGGAAGTGATGAAGTAATCCTAGATCAGTCATCTCATATTGTCTCATCATCTCACTTTTGAACTCAACCATCATCTCCTTTGAACTTCCTATGTAGATAATATCATCAACATATAGTGACACAATGAGAATGCCACTGTGAGATGTCTTGATATAAAGTGTAGCTTCACTCGGACTTCTGTGGAATCCAGCCTTTGCAAAATAGGAATTTATTTCTTCATACCAAGCTTTTGGAGCTTGTTTCAAGCCATATAAAGCTTTCCTGAGCCTGTGCACTTTGTCTTCCTTGCCTTGTATAACAAAACCAGATGGTTGATCCATATACACCTCTTCATTCAACATTCCATTTAGAAATGCAAACTTTACATCTAATTAAAATAATTTCCATCCCTTTTGTGCAGCAAGGGCCACCAAAGTTCTCACAATGTCAAGTCTTGCCACTGGTGCAAAAGTTTCATTAAAATCGATTCCAAGCTTCTGGGAATAACCCTTTGCAACTAACCTTGCTTTGTTTTTCTGCACAGAACCATCCAGATTTAATTTTGTTTTATAAACCCATTTGACTCCAATGATTGGTTTATCAAATGGTCTATCAACAAGATCCCAAGTATTGTTCTTCTCAATCATAGAAATTTCATTTTCCATAGCCTTTTGCCATGATTCATCCTTGGTAGCTTCTTCAAAACATTCTGGTTCTATAATACAAAGATTACACTTCTCATATATTTCTGCAATACTTCTGTACTTGAGAAGAGTGTGATCAATATCCTGTGGACCTGTCATTCTTTCTTGATCACAAATTTCAGTAACTGAGCTTTGCACAACATTCTCTTCACTAGCTTCACATTGTGTTTCAGAATCACAAGCACTCCCTTCATAGCTTTGTTCTTCTTCTGACATCTCAGTAATTTGGATACTCACCCTTCTTTCCTTTTGTGCATTCCAATCCCAACATGCCTCTTCATCAAACACAACATCTCTGGAAACAGTCACCTTTCCAGATTCAATGTTATAAAGCATATATCCCTTCTCACAACTACCATACCCCAAGAAAATACACATCTTGCTTGCCAAATCTAATTTTTGTCTCTGTTGACTTGGTACATGAGCATAACACAATGAACCAAACACCTTTAGATGCTTAATTCCTGGTTTTCTCCCACTGTAAGCTTCAAAAGGTGTTTTCTTATTTAAAGCTTTGGTTGGATATCTATTCAGGATATACACTGAGGTATTGACTGCCTCAGCCCAAAATTCAAGTGGAATTTCCTTCTCCAACATGAGACACTTAGCCATTTCCACAATGGTTATGTTCTTTCGCTCTGCCACACCATTTTGATGTGGTGTGTATGGAGTGGTCAGTTTTCTTTCCATGCCTACATCTTCAACAAACCTGTTAAACTCCATTGAGGTGTATTCACCTCCTCGATCACTCCTAAGTTGCTTTAGCTTATATCCACTCTGCAACTCCACAGTAGCTTTGAACCTTTTAAACACACTGAGAACTTCATATTTATGCCTTAAAAAATAAACCCAACACATCCTGGTGTAGTCATCTATGAAAGTGAGAAAATATCTATTTCCAGTTTTTGTAATTGTATGCATTGGGCCACAAATGTCACTATGTACAAGGTCTAGAGGAATTGATGCTCTAGTAGTAGCTTCCCTTGGAAATGCTTCTCTACATTGTTTACCAAGAACACAACCTTCACATACTCCTTTAATTACTTTAATTTCTGGTAACCCTACTACCATTTCTTGTTCCTGCATCAATTTCAAACTGCTCATGTTTGAATGTCCCAATCTTCTATGCCACATAGCAGTAGAGAAACATACATTTGCCTTGAAAGCAATATGTATTCAGACTGTAATTTCATTGGAAAACTTTGATTTCCCTTCATTGGTACTCTAGCAACCATGTTGGAATATGAACTGTCATCATAGATTTCCACCTTGTGACCTCCAAACACCAAGTAATAACCGTGCTCCATCATTTGACCCACACTGAGCAAATTTTCTTTCAGTCCATGCACAAGCATAACCTCATTGATATATCTCTTGCCTATTTTAGTTTCAACTACAAGACTTCTTTTACCAGTTACATCAACAAGCTGTCCAGTACCCATTTCAACTTTTGCAGTTACATTCTTATTAATATCCACAAGTAAATCCTCCCTTCCAGTCATATGATTACTACACCCACTATCTACATACCATACATCATCACAGCCCTTTACACTAGTATTAGTTTGATTACTAGCATAAAACATGGTGGGTGTAGATTCTACCTTATTTGCATAATTGAGTTATTGCACTGGTTTCTTGTTATTGCACTCCCTTGCAAGATGACCAAACTTATCACAGTTATAACACTTTGGTTTACCTTTGAATCGGCACTCACCAAAATGCAACTTGTCACAATGTTTACAAGAATTTCTAGCACCATCTGTGGGTTTGTTATCCCACTTCTTCCCATTTGCCTTCCAATTCTTATGGTACTTTGCACTTTGATTTCCAATGAATTTTGTTGGTTTGGGATTCACATTAAGACTAGCAAATGCTTTCTTAGTTTTGTGTTCAGAATGTCTATCTAGTCGTAACTCAAAACTCTTCAAAGAGGCTATTACTTCTTGTACCTCAATCACATCCAAATCCTTCGAATGCTCAATAATATAACATATAGAATCATAAGCTGATGGCAAACTAATTAATAACTTTTGAACAACTCTCTCTCGAGATAACTCCTCTCCATAACTCCGCATTTGATTTATCATATCAAATAATTTTGTAAGATAAACAGAAAGTGATTCATCATCTCTCATTCTTGTATATTCAAATTCCCTACGAAGACCTTGCAATTTAACACTTCTAACCTGTTTATCACCATGGTACCCTTGCTGCAAAATATCCCATGCGCCTTTTGAAGTTTCTTCATGAGAGATTCTGGGAAAGATCTCATCTGAAACAGCTCCTTAAATCAGACCCAGAGCTTTAGCATTTTTCATCAGTCTCTCGGCTAGAGTTATCTTCTCAATACTACTCGATCCCTCTTTTTCTTTCTTCTTTCCATCAGATTCACCATCATCCTTCGAATCTGAACTTTCGAATCCTCTCACAACCAGATCCCACAGCCCGTGAGATTTGAAAATTGTCTTCATCTTAATACTCCAGAACTCATAATTATCGCCATTGAAAATCAGTGCTCTCACCTCACTACTACCTGATCTTGCCATGTTAAACTCAGATCACAATCGACTCGATTGCTGGGTAGCGCCCTTCACAGATCCAAACGCCGAGTATCAATTGATCGAACATGGCTCTGAGGCCATGTTAGCATATAGACTATTATCTTGTATGTAAGTTTCTTCAAATCAACAATCTATGAATACTAGGGATTAAAAGTTTAAGAGAGGGAAAGCTAGAGCTTGAAGAAGCAAAACTGAGATGATTTCTAATGATTCACACGCACATTGAGCACATGTAGCAATTAGGAATAGAATATTCCTTCATCACATCATTTAAATCTAGCCCTTCATTCATTTACCCTATAAGGTAATGACACATGGCATAAAATATCACTTACTCTAAGATTACATCTTAGCTGCACACTTGGACTATAATCCAAAGGTTGACATTTAAACTGAATTCTTATTACATTTCAGCATATACACTTATAAACTAACAATAATAGGAGTTGCTTATTCTGCAGTAATGCCAAGAGAACGAATGGACATGAGCAATGTCATAGCTGAATTATGTTACATACGGGATGTGCTAACTGGAAACAGGATGCCTAGAGACCAAACCACATGTGGAGATTATAAGTAAATGTGCTCAATGATGTGAGCGTATTCCATTTGATGTTTTTATAGAGATTACAAGAAGTATTTGGATGAAGAAAAAACTCTTCAAACCAAGGATAATTCACAGATAATACAAAAGATAAATAACCTATTCACAGATAATACAAAAGATAACACTTGCAACATATAAGGTTTATCTCAGCCTTCTTTTTGACTGATTTGGCTATGATCTTCAGTGAATGTTGTGGCAGGAACCTTTGAATTTGAACTTGGTTTATCACACCCCGCAAGTTGAGCGGTTGCCGTCGAACGGGAAGCTTGGACAGAAGATAGTTAAACCGATAAGCAGACAGGCCTTTAGTAAAAAAATGGGCAACCTGATCTTGGGTAGCAACATAGCCCACTTAAAGTTCACAGCAAGTAACCTTCTCGCGGATGTAATGGTAGTCCACTTCTACGTGACAGTTTTGTGCATGGAAGACCGGATTAGAGGCCATGGAAATGGCAGAAATATTATCACACCAGATCTTTGGGGGAGAAAGTCGGAGATGAAGGTCATTAAAGATCTTACGAAACCATGAAATTATGGCGGCTGTAATTGCAAGCTGACGATATTCAGACTCTGTGCTGGAACAGGAGACACCTCTTTGTTTCTTGGAACTCCAGGATACAAGATTAGAGCCAATGAAGATGTAATAGCCGTCAGTGGAGATGTGATCATCAGGATCTCCCGCATAATCTGAATCGGCAAATGTAGAAAGAGTTAGAGAGCCAGGTTTATAAACAAGACCCTGGTTAGGTGTGGATTTCAAATAACGAAGAATTCTTTTGACTGCAATCCAGTGTGTAGTGGTAGGTTTGTGCATGAATTGGCAAACTTGTTTAACAGAGAACGCAATATCCGGACGTGTGAACGTGAGATACTGAAGAGCACCGACCACACTACGAAATTCAGTAATGTCTGATAGTGGTTCGCCATCATAAAGACTAAGGTGTTTGCCACTGACTGCTGGGGTGGAAACTGGTTTGCAATCAAGCATATTGTGCGTTGCAGTAGATCCATAATGTACTTGGACTGAGATAAATGCATGCCATGACTAGACCAATGAACCTCCATGCCTAAGAAATAATGTAAAGGACCAAGATCCTTCATGGAGAAAGCAACTCCCATGTCCCGTATTAAAGTATTAATGCACTGAATATTATTGCATGTGATGAGTATGTCGTCAACGTAAATGAGTAAGTAGATTTGAATCGAACCATGACAGTAAACATAAAGAGAAGAATCTGCCTGAGAAGCTACAAACCCAAGATGTTCCAAGTGGTTGGAAAAACAGTGAAACCATGCCCTTGGGGCTTGCTTGAGACCATAGAGAGATCGTTTCAGTTTACACACATGTGTTGGAAATTGAGAATCAACAAAACTTGTGGGTTGTTTCATATAGACCTTATCAGACAGAGAACCATGGAGAAAAGCATTTTGTACGTCCAGTTGTCGAATGGGCCAAGCAAACTATACTGCAAGAGCAATGATGAGAATGATGGTGGAATGAGTAGCCATGGGACTGAATGTGTCCCCATAATCTAGGCCAGGTTGTTGATGAAAACCATTTGCAACCAGTCGTGCCTTGAACCTGTCAATAGAACCGTCCGGTTTCCGTTTGATTCTGAAAACCCATTTGTTGGGAAGGACATTCATGGAAGGGTGGTAGGGAACCAATGACCAGGTGCCAGCTCGTTGAAGGGCATTGAACTCGTCAGCCATTGCAGTTTTCCATTCCTGAAATTTGTGGGCATGAATGTAACAAGTGGGCTTAGTCAAAACATTAGTGGTGGAGGTATGGGCATACTTAGACCTAGTTTGGGAGTGAGGTGCTTAAAAAAAAACACCTATGAAAAAAATCTGTTAGGGTTTTAGGTGTTTGGTAAACTGAAAAAAAAAGGCTTATTTTGGAAGCTGCTGTGAGAATAAGCTAAAATCAAAGGAAAAAGCTGAAGCTGTTATTTGCAGCTTTGGAAAACTGGCTTTTTTCAAAGCACACGGGGCTACAGTGCTCCTTTAATGAAAAGACCCACTATCAGACTGCTTTTTTTTCCAAAAGCACTTTTACAAAAAAGTTTACCAAACGCTCTGCTGATTTATTTCACAACCGTTTATTCTCACAGCACAACCGCTTATTCTCACAGCAGCTTTTTTTCAAAGCACAGCAATACCAAACCAGCCCTTAGGGTTAGGTTTATGGATGCCATCTCTGGCACGACTGACCATGGGATGAAGGGAGAGAGGTTCTGAAGGGGACACGGGTAAAGTGGTGGAGATGACAGAGGAGTCTAAAGGTGGCAGGGTAGATGAACTATGGGTTAATGCGTGGGGTAGGGTAGATGAACTAGGGTTTAAGGCGTGGGGTAGGGTAGGTGAGAATGGAGATAAAGGGACATTGGGAGAGGAGAGGGAGTCAGAGGATGTGGTGAGTTGTGTATTGGAGATAGAAGATAGAGAGAGTTGGTTGTGGGGTAGAGTAGGGGCCGGATGTGATGGGGATGGGGATGGGGATGGGAAAAATAATTCAAGAGGACTATGTACAGAAGGAGTACTATTAGGTATGAGAGATGCAGGAGGAGTAGCACTGGACATTCCTCGAAATGGGAAACACTGTTCATAAAAAATGACATGCTTAGACATAAAAACACGACCTGTTGACGAATCAAGACACATATACTCGAGTTGTTGAAGTGAATAACCTAAAAAGATACATTTCTTGGAACGAAATTGAAGCTTATTTGACATGTAAGGACGTAAATATGGAAGGACAAGGATTGTCTGCCCTCCCTTTTTCCATGCCCTTCCATGCTCTCCTGTTTTGTGTGGTCACGGTTAAGCCACGTCAACATTTTATATTATTTTTTAAATAAAGATAATAAGACAAAAATGAATAGTAATATAAAATGTTGACGTGGTTTAACCGTGACCATATAAACAGGATGGCATGGAAAAATGGAGGGCAGACAATCCTTGTCCAATATGGAAAGCATGCACACCCAAAAACTTTGAGAAATTCATACGATGGTTCTCATTGAAATAATTTCGTGTATGGAGAAGTGAGATTGAGAACTTTGGTTGGCAGGCGATTGATTAGAAAATTAGCTGTATGAAAAGCCTCAGCCCAATAATTTTGAGTCATGTATGCATGAGCAAGGAGAGTAAGGGCTGGTTTGGTATTGTTGTGCTTTGAAAAAAAGCTGCTGTGAGAATAAGCGGCTGTAAAATAAATCAGCAGAGTGTTTGGTAAACTTTTTTGTAAAAATGCTTTTGGAAAAAAAAAAAAAAAAAAAAAAAAAAGCAGTCTGATAGTGGGTCTTTTCATTAAAGGAGCACTGTAGCTCCGTGTACTTTGAAAAAAAGCCAGTTTTCCAAAGCTGCAAATAGCAGCTTCAGCTTTTTCCTTTGATTTCAGCTTATTCTCACAGCAGCTTCCAAAATAAGCCTTTTTTTTTCAGTTTACCAAACACCCCTCACATCTTTTTTTCATGGGTGCTTTTTTTTTAAGCACCTCACTCCCAAACCACCACTAAGTTCAGTTTCAACCAAATGACGGTGTTTGCGTTCTGCCATACAGTTTTGTTCAGGATGGTGAGGACAAGTATATTGATGATGAATACCATGTTTTTCCAAGTAATTTTTTAAAAAATTATTGATATATTCGCCTCCTCCATCAGTTTGAAAAGTTTGAATTTTACGTTGAAATTTATTCTCCATTTCAGTTTTAAATTTGACAAAAGTGGGAAACACATCAGATTTTAATTTTAAAGGATATAGCCAAGTATATCAGGAATAATCATCAATAAAAATAACATAGTAACGAAATCCTGAAATTGACAAAGTTGGGGATGTCCATACATCAGAATGAATAAGTTGTAAAGGAAAATGCGATATAGAATTAGATAAAGAAAACGGTAGTTTCTTACTTTTGCCCAGAGGGCATGAATGACAGACAGAAGTGAAAGACTGCCTAGTAATAGGCAGTTGACTAATAGACACTAAATGCTTTAAAATAAAAGATGATGGATGACCAAGTCTTGAATGCCAGACACAATCATCAACTTTGACTCCCATGCACGCAAAAAATCCAGGGCTTTTATTGGAATTGAAACTTGCATATGGATATAGTCTAGTGTTACTGCGGCCTGATAAAGGATCTTCCCCGTTCGAATATCCCGAACACGAAAAAAATGTGGGTGAAGGATGAAGAAACAATCATTATCAGAAGAAAATTGATTGATAGATAGGATATTTTGAAAAGCAATGGGACAATATAAGGTATTAGAGATAGTATAAGATTTAGTGGGAGATTGTAGGTAGGAGGTTCCTATGTGAGAAATGTTCAAACCTTGACCACCATTAACGCCATTGACGTGATCGGAGCCGGTATACACTTGTGCATTCGTAAGTTTGCCAAGATCATTGGTGATGTTCAAACCTTGACCACTATATATATGGCAAGATACTTAACAAAAAGTGACTCAAAGCGTATGGCCAAAAAACAGCTAGCCAAAGTGGTACTCAAGCTTCATATCTTGGTCTGCGAAAAAATGTTGTTAGCTCTGTCACTGTCAATTACCGAGAGAAATTTTTTATTGTGATTGGAACACGAGTGTTACATCACGTGTTTTTATATAAGTGATAGAAAATTTTAATAATACACGTATCTCACCATTTGTATAGTTACATGTGATGTACCATCCTATGTTCTGGTCACATTGAAAAATCTATTTGTTACCGATGAGTTTTCCGAGGAGTTTTCTTGTAAAACACACTTGACAAAGTCACAGCTTTGACGTGAGAGGATATTATATTTGGAGGGACCACATAAATATAATGGGGCTCAATTGGTAGTTGCTCTTCTTTCATATATGTGTTCTTATTTTGTCCACTCCTTTTTGTCTCGTGTGTGTATATATATATATATATATTTTTTTTTTGTGCATAATTGTTCATGTGTCACAAATTTGGCCATTAAGGCAGATTTTTTAATTATCAATTTTGGCGTGCTGTGAAAAAGAAAGATAACAATATATACGGTGATATGTGACATTTGAGAATAATTCATAGGCAAAGGGTCCATCGGAAAAGATGACCATATAACCTAACACTTATCCTACAATACTAGTTGTATATGGTTCAATTTTAGTTGGTTGAGTCTAACTTGTCCTAACTTAATTCAACTCACTATTCGATACCTAATCTCAAATCTAAATTAGTAATTCATATTGGATTGGGTGTTGAGTTTCTACTTATGTGTCTTGGTTCGAAACTCTTCATTTCTCTCAATTAATGTAATAGTTTCGAACTCTTCTCTCACTCCTTAATAATAGTAATTTTTCTTTTTTTAAAAGGACATGATAGAATGCATGTGAGGTAAGTTCTTTTGAGGTCGTGATTTAGAAAGGGAAAAATGTTGTGTGGTGCTATCTAACATTGGAAAGTTAAATCTTGTATTATGAGAAAAGTTAGGTCTATTTTCATTTAGTTTTGGCGTGCAACCTCAACTTTCTTCATGTAAGAGAAAGAAAAAAGAAACAAAGAGTCAATAATGAGTGATGGATTGCCCTGACATTCTTAGTCAACCAACTGCGTCTCAAGTTCAAACTCGTCTCCCTTCACTAGTGTAGATTAGTAGAGTTTTGTAATATACTTCAATATTTTTCTTTCTTGTGTTTGTTTGGGAATCGACATTTGGATCATTTCGGATGTTTGGTTAACTCATTTTTTTTATAATAATTTTCAATTACAGGTTGTTACTTGGTTGCTTGACTTCTAACCCTTTTGTTAGCTCATATGAGTAATTGTGTGCATGTTGTATTCTCTTTTGTTGTGATGGATTTTTGTTTGATATTTTAGTTTATGTATAAATTAGTCGTCATTTGGGATTTGAATATTTGGGTCTTACTGTTTTTCAGGAATGGTCTCTTTGTGTTCGGTTAGGTCCACTAATATGGAAAAAAGGTCCAACTAGCTTGGCCAGCAAATAACTTGTGTGAATCCATTTCTGTCTTTTGCAGGTGAATCATGGTTTTCGTTATATCACCACCTATATTTCCAGGTGTTGTTACAAATATATACCGGTAAAGTGGTTTAATAACTTAAAAGAGGTGTTAATATGTATACCCTTTGGTCAAGTGTACTGTAGAAGGGATATATCTTGTGTATCAACACTTTTTTACTTAGAGGTCGCACTTGGTGCGATGGCAAGTGCCTTCGCCCATGAGCGGTTGGTCTCGGGTTCGAGACTTGGGAGCAGCCTCTCCATAAAATGGGGGTAAGGCTAGCCGACATTCACCTCTCCCAGACCCTGCGTAAAGCGGGAGCCTTGTGCACTGGGTACGACCTAAATCAACACTTTTTTACTTGCTATAATGTTTTCTGTAAGTTATGCGTTTGAACAACATTTGGGTCACCTAACCGTTTTGTTTGAGTGAAACAGTTCTTGATATGTCTACTGGAAGGGATTACAAAATAAAAAGTGGTGATGCAGCTGGTGCTTTAAAGATTGAACCTATTCAAAAGGCTAGTTTCTTCGCTACAGATTTTGTAGCAGACAACTCCAATTCAATATTTTTAGTTATGATATTATCTTTTTCAAGCTACAATTGGGATGTATTGTAGGTTACTGTATACATGTTAATGTAAAAACTACCCGTATTTGAATTATAAGAATTTTTTTTCATTGAGTTTCATAGTATGTACTTGCCATTTACAGAATTACATTAAGCTGAAATGTTAGTTTAATTACTAAAATGATAAAATGTAAAAGAATAAATGGATTAAAATATAATATAAACAATTTAAAGGAGCATGTGACGATATACCTATTCATCACATAATTTTAGGATTTGTGACGCTTATAAAGTCATAAATTCAGTCAAGATTGGCATTTGGGCTTGAAAATATGTGAGGAATCGGGCGCCACGTATACTAAGAACAGGTGACGAATCACATATACTATCGGTGACGGGCATTTGTGATGTCTATTAATTCCCTAGTCTTAATCTAACAAGGCTGTGATCCAATTTTCCTCCAGAAACCAGCTGTGCAACCCAATTCGGACCCTGAAATTGACTCCATTCTTTGCGTCAACTAACAGTTACATAAATATCCAGAGCTTCATTTTGCAGCCTAGCTAAAATGGAGTTCTCAAGTATTCATATTAGCATTTGGTTTATTTTCATGCAACCACTCTTTCTTATCTTTCTTTTTAGCTCTGCCTCATCCTCCCGTTTGGCGGGGAATGAGGTGGATAGGCTTTCCTTGCTTGCCTTTAAAGCTGAAATCGTGACCGATACCCTCGGCATCCTTAGCTCTTGGAATGAATCCCTCCACTTCTGTCATTGGCCAGGCATTACTTGTGGCCGCAGACACCAGAGGGTTACAGTGCTCGACCTTCAATCAAGCGGGCTGGCCGGCCACCTATCTCCCCACATTGGAAACTTAAGCTTTCTGAGGGCTTTAAACCTTCCAAACAATAGCTTCAGCCACACCATCCCTCCAGAAATTGGTCGTTTGTTCCGCTTGGAAAGACTACTCCTTTATAACAACTCCTTCGGTGGTCATATCCCATTCAACATATCACGTTGCTCTAACCTCCAATACCTTGGCTTATATGGCAACACTCTTAGTGGCGAACTTCCAACTGAAATTGGCTCATTGTCCAAGCTTCGGTTACTTGATTTAAGCAAGAACATTTTTTATGGGAAAATCCCACCTTCTTTTGGGAATCTTTCTTCTCTTCAAAAGCTATCTGTGCACACAAATAATCTGCATGGAGGTATTCCAAATAGCCTTGGCCAGTTGAAAAGCTTAGTGGCTTTCTCATTGGCGGTTAATTATTTGAATGGTACCGTTCCTCTCTCCATATACAACCTCTCGTCAATTAAAGTCATTTATGTGCTTCAAAACAACCTTCATGGAACTCTTCCTCCTGGCTTGGGCCACACTATATTTCCAAACCTCGAAACCTTTGCTTTCCATACCAACCAATTCACTGGACCAGTACCAGCTTCAATCTCCAATGCCTCAAGCCTTTCACTATTTGCTATCTCATTCAATAAGTTTATTGGGAAAGTGCCTAGTCTGGCACGCCTGTCAAATTTGTATTGGCTTGATCTTCAAGAGAACAATCTTGGAAATAATGAGGAAGGTGACTTGGATTTCATCTCTTCTCTAGTTAATTGCACCAATTTACATGCTTTATCTATCGGCGTCAATAATTTTGGAGGAGTGCTACCTGAATCTATCAGCAATCTCTCAACAAAGCTCAGGGAAATATATTTTAAGGGGAATCAGATACACGGAAACATTCCCATCGGGATTGTAAATCTTATCAACTTGGAGAGACTAAGCTTATCTGCAAATTTATTGGCAGGCACTATACCGAGTTCAATAGGTAAATTGAATAAGCTTTATGTCCTATTTCTAGGTTGGAATGAATTGTCGGGTAATGTTCCATCATCTCTAGGAAATCTAACTTCATTAAGCAGTTTGTATCTCGAGTCAAACCAGTTACACGGCAGCATACCACAAAGTCTTGGAGACTCCAGGTTTATGTTATATTTGGATCTTTCCCACAACAATCTTAGAGGTCCAATTCCAAAACAATTCATCAATACATTGATTTACTTGGATCTATCTGGAAACCAACTTACTGAATCCATTCCCACGGAAGTAGGTAACTTACAGCATCTTGTTTTATTGAATGTTTCTGAAAACAAGTTATCTGGTGAGATTCCACAAAGTTTAGGGAGTTGCACAAGTTTGACGACTCTGTCTCTGAGACAAAATTTATTGCAGGGGACAATTCCTAAATCCTTGAGCTCTTTGAGAGGAATTGAAAATTTTGACCTCTCTCGCAACAACTTGTCTGGCATAATTCCCAACTATTTGGGGAGTTTCATCTTCTTGCAGAATTTGAACCTTTCATTTAATGATTTTGAAGGTGCAGTACCAATCCAAGGAGTTTTTAAGAATGCAAGTGCGGTATCTGTTGTGGGAAACACACGACTTTGTGGAGGTATACCTCACTTAAGATTGCCTAAATGTGTCTCCAAGCAATCTAAGTGCGGGTTATCTCCTAAGCTGAACTTAATTATCTTAGTTTCATGTGGGGTTGTCAGCTTGGTCTTGGTGTTGTTACTTGCACTTCTTTATCGATATAGAAAGGATAAAGCGCTTAAATCAACTTCAGGATCATCACTAGGGGTTTCGCTTTTGAAACTGTCCTATGGAGATCTCCTCAAAGCAACTGATGGGTTCTCTGCTTCGAATCTGATTGGTTCTGGAAGTTTCGGGTCCGTGTACAAGGGAGTTCTCAATCAGCATGAAGAAAGAAATGTTGCGGTGAAAGTACTCAATCTTCAAAGTTCAAGAGCTTCTAAAAGTTTCATATCTGAATGTGAAGCCTTGAAAAGCATTAGGCATCGAAATCTTGCCAAGCTACTAAGTGCTTGTTCAAGCATTGATTTTCAAGGAAACGATTTCAAAGCCCTGGTGTATGAGTTCATGGTGAATGGAAGCCTAGATGAGTGGCTGCACATATCAGCTCAAGGTGTAGATAGGCCAGCCAATCTGCCGAAGAATCTGAATCTCACTCAAAGAGTTAACATTGCCATCGATGTAGCGTGTGCTCTGGATTATTTGCACAACAGCTCCCACATCCCAATAGTTCATTGTGATATAAAGCCCAGCAACATTTTGTTAGACAGTGACATGACTGCTTGTGTTGGTGATTTCGGTTTAGCAAGATACCTTCGGGATGCTTCTTGCCCATCTCCTTTGCACGATAGCAGTTCCAATGTCATAAAAGGCACCATAGGCTATACTCCCCCAGGTAAATTTTCTTTTGTATATATTTTATTTGCGCACTATGGTTTTGTGTATAGCATGAGTTTTTTGAAGTCACACATAAGAACAAAGCTATGTTTTTGTGCATATAACTTAAGAGTATGGAATGGGAGGCGAGGTGTCAACATATGGCGACGTGTATAGCTACGGAATACTGTTGTTGGAGATGTTAATTGGCAAGAGGCCGACAGATGACATGTTTAACGGTGGTATGGACCTGCATAGTTTTGTTATGATGGCTCTACCAGAGCGTGTGAGAGAAATATGTGATCCACTACTTGTTCAAATTGAAGAAAGCAGCAGCAGTACTAATTCCAGAAGTAATGTGGGGAATCTTGCCCCAAATGATCGAAGAAAAAGGGTTGTGGAGTGCTTGACTTCCATTGCAAGAGTAGGAGTTGCTTGTTCTGTAGCGATGCCGAGAGAGCGAAATGACATGAGCAATGTGGTAGTTGAATTGAGTCTAATAAGGGATGTGCTAACTGGAACTAGGATGCCTAGAGAGTATCCGTGATGGCGATCCAAGTAGTGAGTAATAATACCCTGTTATTGTTAAATAAAATCCCATGACAGTGCCTGAACTTTGCATGGTGATCTTCTGAATGATGACGAGGTGGATTTTCCCGTTTTGCAATTTTATTTTGTATGTTTTGTAAATGATCATAATTTGTAAGATCATCTTTATGTTTGCTTGGAAATTTGGAATTTGTCAATCTAAGTTTGGTTCTTGTTCTGATTAATTATGCAATTTTAATTGGGTTTTTATCACCAATGGTTTCTGATATTGATCAAACTCATCATTTTGGCCCCTCACTTTCAAAATCAATCAATTTCATCCCTGACATTCACTATCCCACAAATGGTCTCTGAGATTCATCAAACTTATAACGTTTTTCGTATCGTATTTGTTCTTCCCTATACGAACATTTAATAAATAACATCTAAGTCACATTCTACTATCTATGATAACTTTATCTGTTTTTTTTCTTTCTTTTCAGTTTTCTTTCACTACATCTGCAAGCTCGACTCGGCTTTTTAAAGAGCTAATTAAGAAGAGCAATGATATACCTACTATATTTTTCATACTACATTTGTACCACCTTGTTAATAGAAGTACGACCCACCAATACATGTGGTCTCATCCTATTAAAGAGATGATACATATGTAATATGAAAAATGTAGTAAGAGTATATAGCATTTTTGAAGAATTATTGCAAGTCCCAAACTTGTTTGTTGTGTTCCCCAAACCGTCAACCATGGCATGCATGCAGAAACCAGTTGTGGAACTGTTTGGACCCAAATTTACACCATCAGCCCATGTAATCAAGGCCGTTGAGTAAGTATAGTTCTCAACCGTCGGATGGAAAAGTGAAGATATTTTTGTTAAAGGATAATATTATGGTTTTTATCATAATAATCTTTTAATACGAATTATCTGCATCTTCTTAAACCATATAAATAAGATGTGAATTATATCCCAACGGAGAGATAGGTGAAACAGTCCGATTTAATTTGGGGGATTTGTTAGCAGTGTAGCGTGTCGGTTAGAGCAACTCGGTTTGGATTCTTATCACGTGGCATAACATGGGATTTGCAAGACTTGGATAATGGTGAGATAGGAGACCTAAGTAGGCTGTGTTATTTATGGATGTTGTCAGATGAATTGAATTGATGATGGGTTTGGCTTGTGCATGCCGTGTGAAAGGTTGCTTACTATATAATTATATATATATATATATATGCCGTAACCTGCATATGACAAGAAAAGAAAGCCTAGCTAGGCTAGGCTTTTAATTATGATGGGATTATATTTCATTTTATTATTCATGCATGGGATAAAGGCTACTGATGGAGTTTTGGTGATAGATGAGAAGCCTAAGTGGGCTTGAAATGTGATGTGATAAGCCTAGATGGACTTTTATTAGGTTTGAAAAGTCTTGGAACAAATCCCACGGCTCAGTTTGAAGGATATGCCTTGGTTTCTGGTTTCTGATGCGAATCAACTTCAGGAGTTAGAGTTGTAGTTAAAATCTGCAACATTATCTTACCGTGCAAAGCAAGTACCTCAGTCATATAAATATAGAGGCAATAGCAACAGAAGAAGGACCTCCAACTCAACACACAAACTACCATGCGCAAACCCTCGCTCTACGCGAAACCTCTCAAACATCTTGAGATTTTTTATTTTCTTTTTCTCTCCAACACATCTTCAGTTTGGATAAACAGCATTGTGAAGGCAACCGGCGAACATCTTCAGTTTGGATAAACAACACTGTTGCCGTAGAATTAGCCAACCATGAAGCACCTTCAGTTTGGATAAATAACACTACGACAGGGCCGACTAGTTATCTATCCAAGTCTCGGTCGAGAAGGATTTTCGAATCCTTATTGGCAGAGGTCATCTTATTAGCCTTCTCGGCGAAGTGAGGTGTTACAAGTTACTACATTCGGCACATTGAAAGCCGAATTTGATATTGAACTTCGCAGAACTAGCAGCCTTGTCTTCAGGCTCTAGAACTCGAAGGCCGAGACGTGTTCCTTCCTCGGCCGCAGTCGCAAGATTAAGAAGTCAGCAACGCACCCAACGCAACATCAACAAATTTTACTCCTTGGCCGAGCTTGGCCGACGAGTTGGCACGCCCCGCATACAACCGAATGACGTAGTTAGCTTATTAGTTACTCGGCCTGCGCGCCACGTAGGCTTGGTAGTTTTTAGGGTCAACATTTTGGCATGCCCAGTGGGACCAGTGCTAAAACTACAAAGTTCACATGATATATCAAGATCTCAATCAAGCTTCAGTGGGTGAGATTTTGCGCCTATACAAGGAAAGAGTCGAGAAGCAACAAAAATTCATTGAAGAATACTGTAAAGTTCTTGAGAAGTTGTCTAGAAGATGGGGGCAATTTTCCGATCCAGAAACAATCAAACTTCGGCCTATTAAAATTACCAAGCTGGCCGAAGAAGAACCTAGGCCACTTGTTTGTTCGATCGAGACTGAAATTGTGGTAGGCCTAGAAGAAAAAGTTCGAGTTTCTGAGCCAGAAATCGACTTAGAAAATGGTTCGTCAGAGGAGTGCTCCAATGGCGAACAAGACCGATACATGGCGTCAAACCATAAAATCACATCGATTGATATGGTAATTAAAGACATAGACCTAGCTGCCAAGACCACGCCAATCGATATGATTATTGGTGATAAAGCCGATATGAAGAAATCTCGTTTGGCTCAGTTAATTGAGTTAAAAGCCGAAATTAACAAAGTTATTATGCTTGGGGGGCATAATAATTGTTCAACACATTCGGCGGCCGAAAATGAAAAATATTTTACCAAGGCAAAAATATGTGGAGAAAATTCTTTATTCGGCCTAGAGCGAAATCAATTTGAGAATTTTGATATTAAAATATCTCAGCTTGGAATAAAGCATCGTTGGCCTCCTCCTATTTATGGTTCGGCCACTTTTCTTTCCATTTGTTAAATTATTTTCTTAACCATTTGGCCTCTTGACTGATACTTAAGAAAATAAGAAGGCAACGAGAATTTAATCCTCGTACAAAAAGTACACAAAAAAAAGAGAAAAAATAAATAAATTATTTTCTTCACCATTCGGCCGTGCAGGCCGATGCTTCAGAAAATAAAGGGGGCCGAGGAACATCCCATGCAGCACAATGGAGAGTCTACGTCATTAACGACATGGTTGCTCAATTCACACTAGGCTTGTTTAAATAAAGGTTGTTTTACTGAGCCGAAGGCCATCTCGTGCTCTGCCTATGTATACATCACATATGCCGAGCTCGGCGAGCTGGTGCTCGGCATAGGCTTGTTTTTTTATTTATATATATATGGAGATGCCAGAGATAAGTTGCTGAGATCATAAGTCATGTGATTTGTAGCACCAGAGTCAGTGAGCCACACTTGAGGGTTAGAGTGAGAAGTAGATGCCACGGAAGGTGACTGAGTCATCACAGTAAGCATAGATTGAGGAGAATGATGCTGAGGATAGAATTGTTGTCCATGCATTGCAGATTGTTGAATAGGAGCATTGTAATCGGGAGCACCAAAGTTTGAGGAATGCATCTGAGACGAATAAAACTGAGTGGTAGCGCCAACAAAATTAGGACCTTTGTCATTATAAAAACAATACCATGTGCTGTGATTGTGTTTGCCACAGATTTGACAATTAACTCTGTCAGGAGGTTTAGAATGGCATAATGGTGATGTGTGTCCTTCAGCATTACAGAGTTGACAGGTTTGCACCAAGGGAGCACTTGGATTGCCATAAGACTGCACTGGGGAGCGACCAAGGATGCCCAGATTCAGTGTTGGTAGCACATGTGTTTGAGTGGAAAAAGAGTGTTTGGGTGGATAAGACCTAAACCCTTGATTAAACTTGCCTTTTCCTTTGTTTCTGTTGCCATTAAACGGCTTATAACCTCCATAAAAAAATTAAGATTGACCAGATGTACCCTTTCCTGAATTAGAAACATTGTTTGCAACCATTGCAGTAATAAATGGTGCGGTGGTAAAATTCTCAACAATAATCTCTTCAGCAAGTAATTGAGATCGAAACTCTTTAAGAGATATCACATTCTCACGACCTCAAATGATACACTGAAAAGTACTATATTCAGAGGGTAAACCATTGAGAGCAAGTATAACAATATCTTCATCAGCAAAGTAAACTCCAGCAGCAGATAAGTAATCCCGAGCCTCTTTTATCCTATGAAGATACTAGGACACAGAATCAGAACCCTTCTTAATTGTTTGGAGATTAGACTTCATTTGAAAGATACTAGTCTTAGACACAGTAGAGAATTGTTCTTTCAAACGAATCCATATATCTTGAGAACTCTTACTACCAATAGCACAGGATAAAGTAGCAGGCTAAAGGGTAGCAGTTAGCAGTTGCATTACAGCCTTATCATGCATTTTCCAAATCACACACTCAGCCGTAGCAACAGAAGCATTAGAGCTAGAGTTCATACCAGAGGCACCAAATTGATCGAAAAATTAAGGAAGACAGGGATGTGAGCCATCAACAAACCCCATAATTCCATTGCTCTCCAACAATAGTTGTATCTGAAAGTGCCAATTAAGGTAGTTGGAGTCATCCAATTTGACATTCACCGAAGTCGAAATAGAGGATATTAGGGCAGTAATCGGGGATTGCACAAGTTGAAGTTGCGTTGCAGTTACCATTGAAATTGCTTCTGACAAACTCAATGAGAACTTTTAGCAAACAGCTGGTATGCACTAACCAAAAGAGCAGAAGAAATGATCGACGCAAGAAGATGATCAACCGAGAAAAACCCTAGAAATCAGAATTTCAAAAAGACGAAGAGAATTGAAGATACTGAAGACAAATTTACGAGAGCAAAGACACCGTTGAGGCGAGCGGAAGTAGAGAAGAAAGATCAAAGATCAAGCGTAGGCAACAATGGCTATTGATACCATGTAAATGTAATTAAATCTATGAAATTGTATACAGAAATTCTAGAGAGAGATAACAACTCAAAGAGAAGAGAGAGAGAATGAATGTTCTTGATAGATTTCGTAATGACTAAGTAATACAGAAGGTTGAGATATTTATACACTTCCAACAACAAGGCTAACTGCCTTAACTAACACATCTTCTAATCTAATTACAAATGTCATCATCATATACATCAATTTCTATACTCTATCAGTGGTGGTGGTGGTGGTGGTGGTTGCAATGGTGGTGATGGTAGTATGAATGGTGGTGGTGTAATATCAGGATGTGGTGATTGGGGTGTAGAGGTAATAATGGTGCTAATGGCTGTGGTGGCAGTTGTGGTTGTGGTGGAAATGGTGGCGGTTGTGATTATAGTGGAGGTATGGTGATGGTACTAATAGTGGGATGCGGTGGTTGGGGTGTAGAGGTAACAATGGTGCTAGGGACGGTGGTGGTGCTAGTGGTGGTGGTTGCAGTTGTGGTAGTGGCGGCGGCAACCGCAACAATGATGGTAGTGACAATGGCGGTAGTAGCGGTTATGGTTGTTGCGGCAGTGGTGGCTGTGGCGATTATGGTTATGGTGGTGATAATGATGTTGATAGTGTAAGGTTAGTGTTTGTAATGGTAGGTTATAACGGTCACTTTATTATCTAAGGGATAAAATATGTGTGGAAGGCAAATAATGTCATTTTAAAAATATTAATGAAGATATTACAACAATTGAAATATGTATTAAAGACTTAACTCTGCATTTTATTAAAGGGGCTCTTAGAGATTAGTCCTTACCAAAGATAATTTTTAGAATATAACCTAAGAGGTTTTCAGTATCTAAAAAAGATCATTTATTTCAATGCACCATGACATGTCACCTATACAAATACCACAGTTTTTACCACTGTTTACATGTCTGCCATCTTAAATGTCAGAACTGTAACCTCAACATTTTTGTTCTCAGATTCGTAACAGTAAACATTAAAGAGAGATTTAGAGAGAAAGCGGTGAGTCCGTTTCATCCGGTATTGAAGCTGTAATCAATGAAAATTTTCAAATTTTCAAACATGTTGTCTACTCTCACAAAGCATTATTTCAGTTGTTGTAACCGTCAGGACCCTTGCTCCATGAAAATCTGTTTGAAGCTACAATTGTTCGACTTCCTCGATTTGCTACTTTCGTCGGAACCCACGAATCACTTGTAAGCTACTATTTGTAGTGTTCTTTTGTCGTAATCATAAGCTATATGGTGTGGAATATGTGTTTAGCTACCATAATCAACACACACGGGGTGATACTTGTATAGCTTGTTTCATATGGTGTGCATGTTTTGGTCCGATAAGTTTCATTTGTTTTAGCAATAATTGATTTTTACAATGCACACCATGTGTTTGTTGAAAGGCCTCTATGGAGATTTTGTATATGTTGGCTCTTGTTTCATTCAGTACGGTCGATTAGGTCCCCTCCATTTGGTACGGTCAGTTAGGTCATCTCCATTTGGTACGGTCAGTTAGGTACACTATATGGTTTCATTGTGGTCATTTTCTATACATACAAATTAGTTCGTTTCGTTTATCCTTGGACTCATTTTTAATTTATTGAGTGCAGGACTATTAAAAAAAATGAAAGCATTTGAGATAGCGTAAAAGATAAATGATATTGAAAACATTGCAAAATTGCAAGTAGAATGGGATGTGAAGCAGGGGGATGAAAGCTCATTGAAAAAATAGTGTATTGTGCATCTTAGTTGGGAAGGGAATGAGGATATGGCCTAAAGTCTTTGCTGGCTGTGCAATGCCATCATATATGTTTGTAATTTTTGTACGGTCTTTTGGGTTTGGAAGGGGCAGTTAGGTACGTTGCTTATGTTTAGGTCCTCTCCATTCGGTACGGTTACGTTGCTTATGTTTAGGTCCTCTCCATTCGGTACGGTCGATTAGGTCCCCTCCTTTCGGTACGGTCGATTAGGTCCCCTCCTTTCGGTACGGTCAATTAGGTCCCCTCTATTTGGTACGTTCATTTAGGTACGGTCAATTAGGTCCCCTCCATTTGGTACGTTCATTTAGGTATGTTGTGTACATTTAGGTCCAATTGATTTGGTATGGTCAATTAGGTTGTGAATTCAATTACTTACATTATGATGTTTAGGTCTGTTTGATTTGGTAAGCTCAATTTGGGCACACTTTCAAATAAATATGTTTATAGTGTAGTTCCGAACAATTCGGTATGAAAAAAAAGTTGTACCGTTTGTACTAATTATGTTTGAATCCACCTGAGGACTTATTTAATCCATTTTGCTGTAATACCTGATGCATTTCAATTATTGTGTAAACTCTTATGCTTTTCCATATTGTATGAATCCACAGGTTACAAGAATTATGGCACGAAAGAGGAGTAAATATTCATTCCTACAATACATGTCTAACATGGGGATTTTTGTAGAAGCCTACCAAAAGTTTCAAAATCATATCAAACCTATCCACCTTGAGCTTATGGAGAGGACACCATTTTGGGATTTGTTCAAGACATACAGAGAAGGCATTGCGACAAATGATGCATGGAAGAACGACTACGATGTTATTGATATACTAGAGACTTATAATAAGGATCTTAAATGCTTTGATATAGGTGGTAAGCGCTTGACGATAACAGCTATAGATATTGCTGCCATTTTTGGATTAAAAGTACCAACAACCAATTCGTCAAACCTCGAACATGTGAACAAACCTCGGCGAATGACGTGTTCCCAAAAATTGGGAAAGCTACAGTGTTTCCATTGTGGTTACATCTGCCAATGATAGCCAATTCCATTTCTCCTACAAACAAATAAAACATTAAAAAAAAGTGAGTACAATGAACTAACAATGTGTACTTAAAAATGAGACGAAATGGTCAAATCTCCTAAACAAACAATTGAAAATTCTGAAAATCAGGATGATTACTATGAATTGATAATGAGACAATCCAACCAATAAAGAGAAACTGATTTTCGGGATCAATATATAGAAAGGAAGCGTGAACATTGTCATCAACAGAGAAAAAAGGGGAAAACTTCATCGACACCGGAAATGGAGAGATGAAATCGTAACCGATGAAGAGGAGATGGAGAGATGAATTGTAACAGATGCAGAGAGATGTGGGGAATCCACAATTCCAGAACGTATAGGCATTTATCTGTACCTAAGGGCAATATAGGTAAACTACAAATATAATAAATTTGTAAAAAAATAATTAAATATGACATGGACTATATAATCTAACGTGGACATGAGTCAAAGGACTATTTTCAGTTTTTCATCTTCAATATGGTATTATTGAAAAGTTAATCTTTTTAAAAGCAATCTACAAGCTACTTTTAAAAGTTGTTGTCTAGAAGTCATTACTTTTAAAATAAGCAGTATATTTTATATTTACCAAACACTTTTTTTAATGCTTAACTTCAAAGTGAAGCAGTTTTTTTTTTTCACTGGTGACTCTTTTAAACCTTCTAACCTCTTGTACATTTTCTCGTCTCCTTAATGAATATTATACTTTCATAAAAAATGAAAAACAAAGAGTATTTGCTCCGTCACAGATGCATCGCATTTTGCAAGAGTAATAATTGTGAGAGTAGAAAACTAGCCAATTTACCATTTGCATTACGGTAGAAAACTAGCTAGTGGAAGACTAGCTAACCTTCCACTAAGGTAGAAAACTAGCTAATGAGTCTTACAGTTTTACTTTCTACCTGGGCCGAACATTTCATAACTAACGTGTAAGTTACTTTCTGCTTTCTATGATAGTTCTCTCTGTTTTATTTTTTAATTCAGTTTTATTCTTTCACTAGAGAAATTTTTTTGATTGGTTTGTTGGATGTCAACATGTGGGACACTAGAGTTTGAGTACCTTTGTCTGTTCCGATATGATAATGCGATGTTAATTTAGGCTATAATGATGAATCTTTGTGTTTAAGATTTTTTTTATGACAGATGTGTGAGGCATGAGCCATGATTTCATCTGGGCAATTACGAAATATAAAAAAGTATCCCCTTTGCTAAGGATAACACACTCCTGCTGGAACTAGACATCCCAATATTTTGCAAACTGATTACAAACTATCTACCAAAAGCACACACCGCTATCAATTATATGATATTTTTAGATTGTCAATGGCTTTGTTCTATTTTATATATTGACATACAACATTAAAATCCCGATCATGGTCCACTAAAAAGTATTAAACGTGTTATGAATAGAAATGCATTATAACATGGATTTCTTTTTACAGTGGAATTATCTAGAAAAAAAGTTCTCAAAGGTGGTTACAGTGGAGACCAATATTCAAAACACGGTGGACAAACCTTTACAAGCTAATCCTACCAGTAATAGAAACCACATCCTTTGTCTCTCTGCTTACATGCTTTTTAACATGGAGAGAAATTTAATCTGTATTTTAGAATTAGTGGTTTTCTTGATGTTCAACTGTAGGGAAATGGTTCTTGAAATTGTATTTTGGAATTAGTGATCTTGATTCAAAACAAAAGAACTAATTTTCTTTCTTACATTCCACATGTATGTAAATAGTATCGCTAATATATATATATATATATATATATATATTTATTTATTTATTTACAAATCTTACATGTTCTATACAGTTTTGACACTCACAGCATAAGAGACTTCTGTTTTCTATATTGATATATTTTCTTTAGTATCTTAAAGACCCACTGCAACGCCGGGCACTTTTTCTAGTCTTACATACTTACGGGCACTTTTTCTAGTCTTACATACTTACGGGCACTTTTTCTAGTCTTACCTACACCTTCCAATACGGTAGAAAACTAGCTAGTGAGTGTCTTTATGTTTTACTTTTTTCTTTTTATGATAATTCTAACGTAAAAGCTTTTTATTATAATTCCAGGTCTTTTTTTTTTTTTGGTCAATAACCAACATGTAAGTTACTCAAATTAATGCAACACTTACCACATATTTGTACTATTATTTCTACTGTTTTTTTAATAAAGGTTGATTCATCAACACATGTGGGTCTCATCTCTATTAGAGAGAATACAAATGATGATACAAATGTGGTAAAATTAGCATTTTTTTATAGAGATGAGACCAACATATATTCGTAAGCCCTTCCTCTATTTGAAAGGTGATACAAATACTGTATGAAAAATTTGATAAGATTAGCATTTGTCAATTAAGAATTATTGCGAGTGCCAAAGCTATATGTTGTGTTCCCCAACCCGTCAACCACGGCATGCACATAGAAACCAGCCGTGCAACCGAATTGGGACGCTAAAATTTACTCCTTTCTATGCGTCAACTTCGATTACCTAAGGTTAAATATCCAGAGCTTCATTTTGCAGCCTAGCTAAAATGGAGTTGTCAAGTATTCATATTAGCATTTGGTTTATTTTCATGCAACCACTCTTTCTTCTCTTTCTTTTTAGCTTTGCCTCCTCCTCACATTTAGCGGGAAACGAGGTGGATAGGCTTTCCTTGCTTGCCTTTCAAGCTGAAATCGTGAACGATACCTTGGGCATCCTTAGCTCTTGGAATGAATCGCTCCACTTCTGTCATTGGCCAGGCATTACTTGTGGCCGCAAACACCAGAGGGTTACAGTGCTCAACCTCCAATCAAGCGGGCTGGCCGGCCACCTATCTCCCCACATTGGAAACTTGAGCTTTCTGAGGATTTTACGCCTCCAAAACAATGGCTTCAGCCACACCATTCCTCCAGAAATTGGTCGTTTGTTTCGCTTGGAAACACTAGTCCTTGATAACAACTCCTTCAGTGGTCATATCCCATTCAACATATCACGTTGCTCTAACCTCCAATACCTTTACTTATTTCGCAACACTCTTAGTGGCGAACTTCCAACTGAAATTACATCATTGTCCAAGCTTCAGGAACTTGATTTTGGCAGGAACAATTTTTATGGGAAAATCCCACCTTCTTTTGGGAATTTTTCTTCTCTTCAAGTGCTATATGCATCTGAAAACAATCTGCATGGAGGTATTCCAAAAAGGTTTGGCCAGTTGAGAAGCTTAATGATTTTTTCATTGGCTTCAAATTATTTGAATGGTACCATCCCTCTCTCTATATACAACCTCTCGTCAATTAAAGAGATTTATATGTTTCAAAACAACCTTCATGGAACTCTTCTTCCTGGCTTGGGCCACACTATATTTCCAAACCTCGAAACGTTTGGTTTCCATACCAACCAATTCACTGGACCAGTACCAGCTTCAATCTCCAATGCCTCAAACCTTTCACTATTTTCTATCGCAGGCAATAAGTTTACTGGGAAAGTGCCTAGTCTGGCACGTCTGTCAAATTTGGATTTGCTTGAACTTGATCAAAACAATCTTGGAAATAATGAGGTAGGTGACTTAGATTTCATCTCTTCTCTTGTTAATTGCACCAATTTAGAAGTTTTATCTGTCGGCCTCAATAATTTTGGAGGAGTGCTGCCTGAATCTATCAGCAATCTCTCAACAAAGCTCACGGAAATATCTTTTCATGAGAATCAGATATGCGGAAACATTCCCATCGGGGTTGGAAATCTTATCAACGTGGAGAGACTAGGCTTTTTTGCGAATTTATTGGCAGGCACTATACCGAGTTCAATAGGTAAACTGAATAAGCTTTACGACCTATATCTAGATTCCAATGAATTGTCAGGTGATGTTCCATCATCTCTAGGAAATCTAACTTCATTAAGCAGATTGACTCTCAACTCAAACAAATTAAATGGAAGCATACCACAAAGTCTCGGAGACTGTATGTTTATGTTAGAGTTGGATCTTTCCCACAACAATCTTAGCGGTCCAATTCCAAAGCAAGTCATCAGTTTACCTGTTTACTTGAATCTATCTGGAAACCAACTTACTCAATCCATTCCCTTGGAAGTAGGTAACTTAGAGCATCTTGTTTTCTTGGATGTTTCTGAAAACAAGTTATCTGGTGAGATTCCACAAAGCTTAGGGAGTTGCACAAGTTTGATGACTCTGTCTCTGAGAGAAAATTTATTGCAGGGGACAATTCATAAATCCTTGAGCTCTTTGAGAGGAATTGAAGATTTTGACCTCTCTCGCAACAACTTGATTGGCATAATTCCCAACTACTTGGGGAGTTTCCCCTTCTTGCAAAATTTGAACCTTTCATTTAACGATTTTGAAGGTGCAGTACCAAACCAAGGAGTTTTTAAGAATGCAAGTGCGGTATATGTTGTGGGAAACACACGGCTTTGTGGAGGTATACCTCACTTAAGATTGCCTAAATGCATCTCTACGCAATCCAAGCGAGCGTTATCTCCTAAGCTGAACTTAATTATCTCAGTTTCATGTGGGGTTGTCGGCTTGGTCTTGGTGTCGTTACTTGCGCTTCTTTATCGATCAAGAAAGGCTAGAGCGCTTAAGTCAACTGCAGGATCATCACTGGGGGTTTCACTCTTGAAACTGTCCTATGGAGATCTCCTCAAAGCAACTGATGGTTTCTCTGCTTCGAATCTAATTGGTGCTGGAAGTTTCGGGTTGGTGTACAAGGGAGTTCTTAATCAACATGAAGAAAGAAATGTTGCGGTGAAAGTATTGAATCTTCAAACTTCAAGAGCTTCTAAAAGTTTCATATCTGAATGTGAAGCCTTGAAAAGCTACTGACTGCTTGTTCAAGCATTGATTTTCAAGGAAACAATTTCAAAGCCCTGGTGTATGAGTTCATGGTGAATGGAAGCCTAGATGAGTGGCTACACATATCAGCTCAAGGAGTAGATAGGCTAGCCAATTTTCCAAAGAATCTGAATCTCACTCAAAGAGTTAACATTGCCATCGATGTAGCGTGTGCTCTGGATTATTTGCACAACCGCTCCCACATGCCAATAGTTCATTGTGATATAAAGCCCAGCAACATTTTGTTAGACAGTGACATGACTGCTTGTGTTGGTGATTTCGGTTTAGCAAGGTACCTCAGGGATGATTCTTGCCCATCTCATTTGCACAATAGCAGTTCCAATGTCATAAAAGGCACCATAGGCTATACTCCACCAGGTAAATTTTCTTTTGTATATATTTTATTTGTGCTTCCAGTATGGGTTTTTATATAGCATGAGTTTTTTGAAGTCACACATAAGAACAAAGCTATGTTTTTGTGCATATAACTTAAGAGTATGGAATGGGAGGCGAGGTGTCAACATATGGCGACGTGTATAGCTACGGAATACTGTTGTTGGAGATGTTAACTGGCAAAAGGCCAACAGATGACATGTTTAAAGGTGGTATGGACCTGCACAATTTTGTTATGATGGCTCTACCAGAACGTGTGGAAGAAATATGTGATCCACTACTTGTTCAAATAGAAGAAAGCAACAGCAGTACTAATCCCAGAAGTAATAGAGGGAATCATTCCCCAAATGATCGAATAAAAAGGGTTGTGGAGTGCTTGACTTCCATTGCAAGAGTAGGAGTTGCTTGTTCTGTAGCGATGTCAAGAGAGCGAAAAGACATGAGCAATGTGGTAGCTGAATTGAGTCTAATAAGGGATGTGCTAACTGGAACTAGGATGCCTAGAGAGTATCCGTGATGACGATCCAAGTAGTGAGTAATAATGCCCTATTATCGTTAAATAAAATCCCATGACAGTGCTTGAACTTTGCATGGTGATCTTCTGAATGATGACGAGGTGGATTTTCCCGTTTTGCAATTTCATTTTGTATGTTTTGTAAATGATCTTAATTTGTATGATCATCTTTATGTTTGTTTAGAAATTTGGAATTTGTCAATTTAAGTTTGGTTCTTGTTCTTATTAATTATGCAATTTTAATTCGGTTTTTATCACAAATGATCCATGAGATTGATCAAACTCATCATTTTGGTCTCTCACGTTCAAAATCAATCAATGTCATCCCTGACATTCACTATCCTACATCAATTTGGTCATTCTGTGACATTTACTATCCCACGTCAATTTGGTCATTCTGTTAAAATTTCGTCAATTATTCTGTTAGTTTGTATGTGGGACCCACACATCCAATGAAATGATGACATGTGGATTCCACAAAATAAGGGTTTTATCGCAAATGGTCATTGACATTGATCCAACTCCTCATTTTGGTCATTGAGTTTCAAAAATCAATAAATTTGGTCCTTGACTTTCATTATTGCACATCAACTTAGTCATTTCGTTAAAATCTCATCAATATTTTTTGTTTGTGTGCTGATGTGGTCCTACTAATGCAATCATATGACTCCACATGAATTAACTATGGGGAACTATTTTTTTAAGAGTGAACCAACGGACGAGCATTCCGTGCTGACATTTTTGTTGCATCCAACAACCCCAACTGGAAAAAAATTCAATCTAAATTCGATAAAATCAAATCCAAATTTAATTTAAATTTGAAGAAAATAACCAACTAGAGAGAATGAAGAGTGATTTCAGGAGGCCAAGTATTTTAATGGTGTCATGGTGCATTCCTTTTCTTTTTTAGCTTACCCTGATGAAGAGGATGATGACTTTTTTTCTTTTAGTTTTGGTTTTTAGTTCTTATTTTACTTTTAGTTTTAAATCTTAAAAAAAAAAATAGATCTTATAGTTAATCTACGTGGCACCTTATGATTGGCAATAAGCATTCCAGAGGTACCGGGATACTTCTCGGTACCTCTGGGATGCTTTTTGCCCATCTCCCTTGCATGAAAACAATTCCATTGTCATAAATGGCTCCATAGGCTATACTACCCCAGGTAGATTTATTTCTCCACCTCCGTAAATGTATCATTTTGTAAACAAACATCCAGATAAAAAAGTTATCAAATATCACTTTTATGGTAGTGATGTTCTCAAATAGCACTATTCCAATAACAAATAAACAATATCAATTAGGGAAGTGATTTTCGTACACCTGTATCAGCTTCCCACACATTTCTCTTTATTATGACCAACAAATTGAAAACAAGAAACATGATTAAATCGGAGCGTGCGTGAAACTAGGAAAATATGTGCATCATTATCAACAATAACATCATGATTATTAAGGATTTATTTATTTCTTGTTAATGTCATGAGACGACATGGAGTCATAGACGGGACAATCTAGTCAACAACATGCCGACGTACGGAGATGACATCGATTTAACAAGCGTATTTGCAACGTCGCATAATGCATTGCAATTTGCAAGAGTACTAACTATGAGAGTACTCATATGAAGGCAACTGCAGGAGAAACTTGCCAATGTACCATTTGCATGAACCTTCCTCTACGCTAGAAAAAACTATTTAGCGAGTCTTTACGTTTTACATTTTTTTCCGGATGATGCTACACTTACCACATTTTTCCAATCGTATTTGTTCTTCCCAATACGAACATTTAATAAATAACGTCTAAGTCACATTCTGCTATCTATAATAAGTCTATCTGTTTTTTTTTTCCTTTTCAGTTTTCTTTCACTACATCTGTAAGCTCGACATGGCTTTTTAAAGAGCTAATTAAGAAGAGCAATGATATACTTACTGTTACAGAAATATCCAGTGTTTTATTTGGTAGCCTAGCTAAAATGGAGTTCTCAAGCATTCATATTAGCATTTGGTTTATTTTCATGAGATCAACTTTTTTTTTTTTTTGGCTTAAATCTATATAGTTAGTAGTAATACATTTTTCAGTATGGCTTTTCAAAAGAAAAACTTTATTTTAGATTTCAAATCCATTTCCAGGAAATTTAGCTAGATTTGTCTCCAAGGTGTGGGACCAGGCATATCCAGATTTGTCTGTAGGAAAATATCAACCAAATTCTTAGAGAAATTTATGTGGATATCGGTATAGTTTGACAAATCAAAGCCAAAAGCCGCGTTCATCCAATTTTCTGTATAGTTTGACAAATCAAAGCCAAAAGCCGCGGTCATCCAATTTTTTTTCTATTGACTGACAAGGTTGTGATGGCTATTAATTCCCAAATCCTTGTGTCATCTAACAGTGACTTTCATCTCTTACTAATCTTTAAGAGATCGTTTGTTTGCCCTCACTTCAAGGCATAAGTAGTGAGAAATAATAGCCTGTCATCATCATTTCAACAGCCATGAAACTTGGACGGTAGTTTGCGTGGAGTGGTCCGGCGGTTTTAATATTTTTGCAGTTGCTTTTATTCTATGATTTGTGAATGATCTTTGTAAGATCATCTTTGTGCTTGCTTGGATGTCTATTTAAGTTTAGTGTTCTGTCGGTTTAATATTTTGCGTTACTAAGTTTGTGTTTGTCCAATCTTCAAATTTGTCAGTCTTTCTTACCCTTTTTTTTTTCTTGGTTAACGCCAGTCTTTCTTACTTTCTTTGTTGTTTACATTGATTGTTTACACACTAGTTACTGTAGTATATATTAGCAATTGAACCCACACGATACTGCATGTTTTTAATTTTTTAATTGTGTTAAACGTGAAGAAAATGTTAAAATCCATTTACATCCATATCAAACTCTATTTACATCCTTATGTTCAGTAAGGAATAAAAGATAGGTGTTTGTAGAATACACTACTTAGCAAAAATGTTGGAGAGTAAGTTGTTCATATAGATGTAATACACACCAAAATATCTTTGCTTTTTGTGATCCAACTTTTCAGATTGTTCCTCTGGACTTCACTCTTCTTTCTTCATCGTTGCCAAAAAGGTGTTCCTAGTCCGTTAAAATATCTCTTGAAAGTAATTGAAACCTCAGACAAAAGATAGATAGCTAGGAATAAAGAAAAACACATGCATGAAGAAAACTTCAAATTTTCAACCACACCTAATTTATAATTAAGCTAAGCAATGTAAACAAAATAAACAAAAAATAAATTAAAGAAAATTGGGAGAACTAATTTAAACATACACCAACCTACATTCTTACACTATTCTTCCTGTTTTCCCAAAATCTTTCCAGACATCAATGAAAACAAAACTGTTCGTAGCAATGAAAGCATAATTTCTAGTAATTGCATCCATACAAAAGCTGACAACCCAATGAGGCGGCATTAAGTTACAATGCTTGATCCTCTAATGGAACATTGTTCATAATTCAAGCACTTGAGCATCTTTTGAGTTTAATTACTACTACTTAAACATGACGAGCAAATAGGTGAATTTGGATTGGCAGTTCTATTGCCATTGTTCTAATATTCACATCTAATATTGACGGATAAGAAAACAAATGTTAGACTTGAGTCACAGTCACATGAGTACTGAAGGGCGTAGGAGAAAAGGCTAACGTCCGCCGGCGGCGAATTAGGGACGCATGCGTACGGTTCAACGCCAATGCATAGGATGGTATATATTGACCATTCAAGTTCCCTAAACACGCAAAATAGGATGAAAATAAATGATTTTATGCAATAGACGTGCAATTCTCGTCAATATTTATGTTATCATGTAAAGGCTGCATATGAGAACTGATAGCATTCAACATAGCTCACTCCTTATCTAATGAAAAATATTTTGCTCCTACCATTCAATTCCACCGATGATTGGTTTACGAGTTTCAGCCAATTCCTCTCTCACCCTGCGGAAATCCTCCTTATGACAAAAACACAACCCGATTGAAACAATAATCTTAACCATGACGACAAATTACCATTTGCATTACGGTAGAAAACTAGCCAAATTACCATTTGCATTACGGTAGAAAACTAGCTGGTTGAAAAGTTTATTATTTCTTTCCATGGGTTCAAATTATTTCTTAGGAAAACTAATAAAAATAGCTTAAAATTTTTTAGTTTTAACAATAAGGACAAAATAAGGGTAAAGTGAATAGTATCAGGATTGATTTTTTAGTATAAAAATGTGGTTTTTCGTTAAAATAAACAGTAGAGTTTCGTTAAAGTTATCTTATTTCTTTCCATACAACCTCTCTTCAATAGAATACTTTTCGGTTACGGAACTCCTCCTGGCTTGGACAACACTTCATTTCCAAAACTATTTGGGAGTTGCATGAGTTTGAGGACTCTGTCTCTGAGAGGTAACTTATTGGATGGGATAATTCCTGAATCTTTGAGTTCTTCGAGAAGGATTGAATATTTCGATCTTTCTCATAGCAACCTTTCCGGCAGAATTCCAAACTATTTGGAGCGTTTCAAGTTGCAGAATTTGAACCTCTCATTTAGCAAGGGAGGAATTTTAGAAAACACAAATGCAATTTCTACCATGGGAAACACACGGCTTTATGGCGGTACACCTAATTTAAGATGCCCTTATGCTTTTTCTAAGAAAGGACTACTTCTTAGGCTGAAAACATTCTCTCAATTGCTTGTGGGGTTGTTGGATCGATCGTAGTGTTGTAACTTGTGTCAACTTGAGGATCATATCTAAGGGTTTCACTCTTGAAATTGTCGTTTGGAGATCTCCATAAAGCAACAGATGGGTTCTGCGCTGCAAATTTGATTGGGTGGTGGAAGTTTTGATTCTGGATACAAGGCAATTCTCAATCATCATAGGAAAGAATTGCTGCAGTGAAAGTACTCGATCTTCAAAATTCACAGGCTTCTAGAAGTTTCGTAGCTGAATCTGAAGCCTTGAAAAGAATTAGGCACCCAAATCTTGTCAAACTACCAACTGCTTGTTCAAGCATCGATTCTCAAGGAAACGAGTTCAAAGATTTGGTTAACTGGTTCAAGGTGAAAGGAAGCCTAGAAGAATGGCTGAATAGGTCAGTTCAAAGAGTAAACATGCCAACCAATCTGCAGAAGCATTCGGATCTTATTCAGAGAGGAAACATTGCCATTGACCTAGGGTCTGCTCTGGATTATTTGCACAATCGCTCTCACAAGCCAATAGTTCATTGTGATTTAAAACCGATTAACATTCTCTTGGATGATGGCCCGACTACCTGTTTTGGTGATTTCGGTTCAGCAAGGTATTTGTCAGATGCTTATTCCATACTTCCTTCACCTGAAAGCTCTTCAAACGGAATAAAAGGTTTCATTAATTTTTTGAAGTTACACTTAAAGAACATGGCTTTTCATTTTTGTGAAAAATAAATTATAGAGTATGGAATGTAAAGTGAGGTGTCAGCTAATGGTGATGTCTATAGCTACGGGAATTCTGCTATTTGAGATGCTAACCGGCAAGAGGCTGACGGATGACATGTTTAAAGATGGTCTGAGCCTACACAACTTTGTCATGATGGCTTTGCCCAAATGTGTGGAGGAAGTATGTAATCCACTGCTTCTTCAAAGAGAAGAAAGTAACACTAGTACTAATGCCACAGACAATGCAGCATACCGTGCCCTAGATGATGAAAGACAGAGTTGAGGTATGATTGATTTGCGCTGCAAGAATAGGAGTTGCTTGTTCTGCAGTAATGCCAAGAGAGCGAATGGACATGAGCAATGTAGTAGCTGAATTATGTTAAATACGGGATGCGCTGACTGGAAACAGGACGCCTAGGGACCATACGGTCAAGACCTAAAACTGTCGAGAATGTTGTGTTGTATTTTATGATCTGTTATAGTCTGTATACCTCCATGTAATTTAGTGAACTGTTTTTCACCTACCAATTCTGCAAATCCTTTTGGAAATGAAACTGAATAATGGACATTCATGGCCCAAGCTTACGCTCATTTCGATATGTAATTCCCACTGCAGCAATTAACAAGTTTTTGTCTTTTAGATAAACAATCAATTTAACAATTTGATATCAAATTCCTGAAAACTACCGAAATCAAAACAACTTCCACTCAGTTTCTCAGCAACAGAAAGATCAAACCAAATCAAAACCAACAACCTTCAACTAAATTGCACCCAAGAGTCAAAATTTAATTGCTATACACTATCGGTTCTATCGAAAAACAATCGGAATTCAAAACCCTACCTCCTCCATTCTTTGAGAGCCAAGCCCTCCTCAGGCAGCATCTCCGATGGAGGCGGCAAAATCGGATCGTCGGACCCGCCAAACCCTCCATCAAAGCCCTGTCCATTCGACTCGACGTAGATAGACGGAGGAGAGAAGGCCTCCGACGCCGGCTGAGTGGCGAAAGCGTCGTCTACGGCGGAGCCGTGGAAGATTGGGGAATCGGTGGCGGAGTCCTTGAGCGACTCGGAGTCGACAAAGGAGTCGAACCGCTGGGAGGAAAGTTGGGGGTCGTAGCCCAAGTGACCGTCGCCGTCGAACGGGCGAGTTGACCCGGTGGTCGGGACTGAGTCGGATTGGGGCTCTGAGTGAATGAGGCCATGATTAAGTCAAGTGTACTGCTGATCGAAATGCTCCCAAAGGCAAAAGTCGCGCTGGAAAAATATCGGCACGCTTTATGTTGGGCTAGGCCGACTCACTGGACTTTCATTTGGTGCAACCCAATTTTCTTTATTTTACCATGCTTACCGTTACTAAACAATCGTTACTATGTTCTTTTTTATACAACGATATTGTTGATCCTAAAAACTACCAAGCCTACGTGGTGTGCAGGTCGAGTAATCTATAAGCTAACTACGTCCTTCGGTAAATGTGGTGCGTGCCAACTCGTCGGCCGAGCTCGACTGAGGAGTAAATTTTGTTGATGTTGCGTTGGGTGCGCGGCTGACTTCTGCGTCTTGCGATTGCGGCCGAGAAAGGAACACGTCTCGGCCTCTTGGGCTCTCGAACCTGAAGACAAGGTTACTATTCTTACGAAGTTCAATATCAAATTCGGCTTTCAATGTGCCGAATGTAATAACTGTAACACCTCACTTTGCCGAGAAGGCTGATGAGATGACCTCGACTAATAAGGATTCAGAAATCCTTCTTGACCGAGACTTGGATAGGTAATCAACTGTCATCGCCGCAGTGCTGTTGATGCCAACGGAAGATGCTACGAGACCGGCTGATTCTACGGTGACAGAGCTATCTATGCCGACTTAAGATATCACCAGTTGCTTTCACAGTGTTGTTGATGCCAACGGAAGATGTGTCAGCGAAAAGAGAAAATAAAAAATCTCAAAGTTGTTGAGAGAGTTTGCGCAGGGCAGTTTTGTGTGTTGAATTGGAGGTCCTTTGAACGTTGTATGCGACTCTGTATTTATAGTGACGAATACGCACTGGTTGATAAGCTGAGAAAGACTCCCAAACTATTAAAACTCATCTTCATCGAATCCAAGATAATCTGCATGCCTGGATAACGTCCATCTAATCAACCACCCAATATATACATATATATATATATATAAAGCAAAGTTTGCACCTTTCCAATGAGTTGGCAGACCTAATGTCGCCAATTATATATATATATATATGGCTGATAGCATTTGACACGGCATATAGGCCATGTCCATCATCAATTTACTTCATCTGACAACACCCCCTTAGGTCTCGTATCTCATCCTCACCTCATCCACAATAGCCATCATCATTCTGATCAAACAAATTTTAAATTCATTTTACTTCCAAGTGCTATCAGACATCCCAAATCAATTCGAATTGTACCGCTTATTTGGGATATGAATCGCATTCTATTTATCTGGTTTAAAAAATACTGAGATAATTCATATTAAAAGATAATTATAATGTTATCCTTTAATAATCAAATTATCTCCACTTTCTCATCTGGCGGTCGAGAATCATGTCCACTCAACGGTGTCGATCGCTTGGGCCGATGATGTAAAATCGGGTCCAAACAGATATATATTTATATAAAGGGTGCTAAAAAATAAATTGGCTGTGAACTCACCACTTCTAGGATTTAAACATAAGATCTTTATCTGACAAGTGACTATCACTAAATTGTAGTATTAAGTGACACAACATTACCATGCTTATGTTTACGCCAGTATTTATCAAATATAGTCAAATATTAGTCCTTAATTTCAAAAATGTCGATTTCTATAAAAACTTTCAAATATATTAAAAATCTCTCAAATACCCTTAATTTATACAAACTGAAAAATGAATTTAATACTGCCCATATTATTAGTACAATTAATTGATAGTTTGCAGACCATAATAAGAAGAATAAAAATACAAGGAAAGAAAGTTTTATATATCTTAAACCCTATTTTTTCTAATATGCACTAAATGAATTTCAATTAGCTTTCCACTAACTGATTGGCAATTGGTATTAGGTTTGTCAATCTTCCCATGACAAAAGAAACTTAATTTTTCTAATATGCACCAAAAGAATTTATATTTCGTAAATCTTACAAATATGCTTGTTGCACTTTCTAAAAACACAAGATCTCTCGATTCACTGACACAATCGATGATAACCTTAAAAACGTAATTTGAACACGGACAACACCCTTAATGATGCAAAGGTGTGGAAAATTAATTACAATGCACATATAATCCAAAGGAAAATTGAGATGAATAACATTACAAAGATTGACACTTCATTCTTCTATAAATATTCAATCGAAGGAAGAAACTACAAAAGCAAACAGAAACGTAGACAAGGGAAAATGCTAAAAATATCTACTCTCACCTTTGTTTGGATTGGAATGAAAAAGCTCCAACATGGGACCAATTTCTTCCCCCTCACTGATTATTTATTTCGGTATTTCATGCATATTGGTTTTTTTATTTTCATTAATTTTGGTTATGTGATTAGTGATTATTATTCTTCATTATATTTTGGGTTTTTCTTTATGTTGTTTTTAGGGTTTTTTGCTCTGCAAATTTAGATCAAATTGCCTGCATTTGAATTATTTTGTAATTATCGTAATTTATATTGGGTGGAATTGGCCCTTCTATTCTCCAAAATCTTTGTTAGGGATTACATTTTGTTTAAATTTTGTGAGTTAAAAAAAAAGATTGGGACTTTTTCTGATTTTAAATGATTTACACAGTTCCAAAGCACTGTGTGTTTAGTGTGGAATTGGTGCAACTTTTGGGGTTTCTGCGATGTCATGTTGATTAGTTGTTGGCTAAAATTTGGTTCTTTTGATTTGGGTTTGGTTAATTGAATAAAATTGTGGTTTATGATATTCAATCAATGAAAAATGTAACTTTCACAAGCTTCAAGCCTCTGTCAATTATAGAGATCTCAATTTGTATCTAAATTTTGCCTAAGACACTGGTAGAAAAATGTATTTAACATTTTATGTTCATATGCATAGGCTCGACTTCTAAAAACGTGTCTTGCAAAGCTATGCTTCACAAGTTTACAATGCTTGTCAAGTGCAACACATACATTTGTGTTGTATAATTGTTTTCGATAAGGATAATACTATCACTGCACCTTATTCCTCGACACATTGGCCTTCTTGAATCTTCGTTGGAGAGTCGCAAATCAGTTTTCCGACTCGATATCGTGGTGTTCAGTAATTCGGCTAGTAATTTTTGGCATAATCCATTTGAAAATTTTAGTTGTTTTTGTTGTTAATTATATTTAGGAGAAATAAGGTTCTCATCTTTCCTTTTGCTATTTCATTGATTAAAATCCTATTCATTTTCAATTTTTAATTAAGATCATTGGATATTAATAAAATCATTAATTATTTCAATAATAAAATATTTTTTATTTCTAAATATATTCATTTAATGTTAAAAATGTTACAATTAGTATATTTATATTTATGACTAAATTTTTTATCATATATTTTTAGTTTTAGTTTGTACCCATTTCAATTAGTATTTCTTTTTTAATTTGAACCAATTTTCTTTTCAGTTTTAATTTGTACCCATATATTAATTTCTTTTTGTGCCCATATTTTTAAAGTTTATTTGTATTTGTACCCATATATTTTTTTTATTTGTACTTTTTATTTTGCTAAATGTACCCATGCTAATTATATGTACCCATTCATGTAAAACTTTTTAATCTTAAAATGTACTCATTCTTATATATACCAATTTGTTATATGTAAAATGTCCCTTTTTTTTGGTATAAAATCTATTCAATTTTTTTAATCCATTTTTAAACTTATATGGGTACATTATTTTTTCTTTGATTTTAAAATGTATCTGTGTCAAGTTTAATCGAAGAAATTTACTAATGTTATTAAGCCTAATATCTTATTTTTTTCTTTTTTTTTTGTGATTTTGAAGAATGTACCCATGTTTTGATACAATAATTTTTTTGGTTAATTTTGATGAATGTACTCATGTTTATACACACACACAATAGTATATTTATATTTTAATATTTTCAATCCCACAAATTATGGTTTTTTATTTAAAATCTCTACTAATTAATAAAACTCTCTTTGTCAACCAAAAGAGGGTGAAAAGACAAATTAGTATAATATCACACAAAAAAATGATGGGCAATAATGTAATTTTACAAGTTCAAATTTTATTGTTTTTAATTAAAACCTCACCTACATGTGATGTTAAAATACCTCCCATATTAAAAAAAAAAAACAACAACAACCTCCCACACTCCCTCTCTCCTATGGGTGGGTTTAAAAAACCGAAAACCGAAAAAAACCGAAAACCAAACTGAATCGAAACCAAAAAAACCGAACCGAACGAAAAAACCGAACCGAATTCTTTTGGTTCGGTTCGCTTTTAGTGATCTAGAAACCGAACCGAACCGAATTAATTAAATTAATTTTTTAATTTAATTATTTGTTTTGAGTATTATTTTCTAAACCTAATTTGTAAGTTAAAATGTGCTAAACCCAATGTGTTGCCAAACTTTAAGCTCAAAATATTAAAAAAAGGCCTATAAAAACTCTAAACCCTAACCTATTATTTCTCCCCCATATAAGGTTCCGGAACCAAACATCCTCCTGAAGTACCTACATCCATCTCCAAAGCACTGTCTACTTCTACCCCAGCTTTCTTTTCCAAATCTACTCTCATATAACATGTAACATAATCCATAAAAATTTATTTCGGGTAGATTACTTGGGTAATTTGTGATGAAAAAAAAATCCAACACACACTAAATAAATCCACCCATGTATTACTTTTACTAATCAAGTTGTCAACATGCAGTTACAAGCAAACAACCCTGATCTTTGAACAACATCATACAATTTAACTTTTTTAAGTCATTTGTACAATTTTTGTGTTGTGAGGTTGTTAGTTTGGACTTTGGAAGACTTGATTGATGATTTTAGTTCAATTTTAAATGTTTATTTTCATTGTCTTTGATTCTAGTTAAAATGCTTATGTTATGATTGTGTTGGATATGTTAAAATTTAAAATTTCAATGTTTTTCATTTTTTGAAAAAAACAAAAACAAAAAACCGAAACCGAACCGAAAAAAACCGAAAAAAAATTGAACCGAACCGAAATTTCGGTTTGGTTTTGGTTTTGGCAAAAAACCGAACCGATTTAAATCGAACCCACCCCTACTCTCTCCCTCTCTCTTTCTCATTTTCTAAAAAAATGTGTTCATAGGCAAATGCTAGTCTCATTTATATAAATAACTAAAATTTCTAATTTGTAATTTAAAAAATATAGTAACGTACATAGAAATAAATTATCACATTGATTTTAAGGACCTCGATAAAAAATTAAAAACCAACAAAGTTTCAATCAAACAATATTCATAGCTAAGGACCTCATCCAAAGTCTCCCTTATATTTATTTGTCAAAGTAATGACTTAGGTTTCATGGTCAGGGCTTTATGAGTATGATTATGATCCGTCACTACAAGAAAAGTGGGCTAAGAACACAATTGATCTGTGTCCTTTTCATTTTCATTGAGCACCAATACATATCTGTGCGTTTTGAGTATCATTGAACACAAAACTATTTTATATGTGCCCTCTAAGCAAAAGGAACACCGGCGTGTGCCAAAAATGAAGTGTATTTGTGCCTACTTGCATGTGTCACCCTTAAATGTCAGAAATGAGATTTGTTTATTAATTTACTAAAGCACAATAAAAGTTTTCGTGCTCTCCAATGTAATATATTTAAATTAAAAGTAGGCTTTCGTGTCCTTTGGTTTTACTTTTTCCCATTCTCAATTCCTTTACATTTATAGCGCGTTTACGTAACCGTAATCAAAATAGATGAATTGAATTGAAGAGGAATTGGATTGAGGAGGAGTCAGAATCGGATTCCTGTTAAAACTGTTTACTTAAATGTTCTGAAATCGGAGTAAAAATGAAATGAAATTCATATAAGTGGTTTACTAATTCACGTGAATCGGAATAAAAATCACTATAATTACTAAAATGTCCTTATTCTGTTGAAGGTCTTCTGTACTGGGGCGCTTTAATTTCCTGAGAATTATTTTCAGCAACAACATTTGACTGATTCTCAAAACCCAATTTCTTCACAAATCCAGCAAAAATCTTGGAGCTTCCAGTTGTAGCCAAACCCATGATTTCCTTCGCCTTCTCAGCTTGTAGATCATTGAAAACCGGCACCTGCCCACCATAGAAAATGGTCATCCGGGCAGCAGATCCAGGCTGCTGATCTCCCAAAGACGCTTCGGGTTTTTGGTAAACTACGGAAGCAAATCAATGCTGGGTTTTGACGACAGAGTCTGAGCCGTCTGATCAACTGGGTTCGAAGCAGCAGCCTCCATGGTCGTCAGCAAGTTCTTGGTTATGGGAGGACGACTTGGAGGGTTCTCTTCTCCTTCAAGAACTGGCTCAAAAGGTTGCATGTCTGCGAAATTCAACTTTTCAGCTCCCATATCGGATATCTTTGTGATGAAAATTGTCGATGAAACCAATTGAGATAGAAAATTTGATGTAATCATGGTGATGGTATGCTGAATGGTGGGGAGGAGGGGAATATAAATGGGGAAGTCAAGTAAGGCTGCCTGTGTAGGAATACAATAATCTGAAGCACAGAGAGCAATGAGTTTGTTGGGTTGAATAGCAGGCAAGCCCCAAATCAAAACCGTTCGACACGGCAATGCATGCGGAGGCAGAGAGGGATCTAGGCATTGTGATTGATAGCGAGTCCTTTGTATGCTCTTGTGATGATTTGCCGAATCCTATGGAGGAGGACATGGAGGATTTGGAGGTGGTGGAACGAGAGGAGGTGGCGGAGCAGCAGAGAGCTGCTGGAGAGGATGGCGGAGAGCAGGCCATTTTGGGAAGGAAAATTTGATTCCGGATGGAGCCTTCTCCCCGGAATCCAAATACCACCTTCTTCTAGGTAATCCAATTCCGACAATATCGGAATTCAATTCCCGATTTTATGTAGGGTCCGCTGAACTGTTTATTCCGCTTAAGTTAGTAAACACCGGTGTAATCCGTAGTCGGAATTCAATTCCGTTTCTCGACTTCCATTACCCTTACGTAAACGCCCCATTAGTTCACGCCTTTCCTCTCTCTCCCCCCTCTTAAACTCAACTCCTTGTCCTCCGGACCTCCTCAGCAATCTTCCTGTCTCCCCCATCCGCTCTCTCCCTCCTCTTTCACGCAACAAAGGCTCTGTTCACCCGTCACCAACGACCGTCTAATTATACCTCCAGAATCCTCTTGTCGTCCTCTTTCCAACTCCCAAGTTTGTTTCTCCAAATTCTTAGCTGAATTTCCTCAATTTCAGATCTAAGCAACGGAGATCGTGGGCTTTCCTGCCAATTTCCGGCAAAGGCTGCCGGAATTGGACCTCAATGCAAGAGGTAAAAATGATCTCTCTTTCCCCCTCTCTCATCTATCCTTCTCCCTACTTTCATCTTCTGCTCTGCCTCCCTCAGACTCTCTTTCTCTCACCTCTGTCTCTCTCTCCGACTCCCTTTCTCTCTCTACCTTCCCAGATTCGGTCCGTCTCTCTTCCTTTTCCCGATCTGGTGGTTTTTGATGAACCAATCCAAAGCATAACTCCCAGATTCGGTCCATCTTTATTTTCTACCTTCCCAAATCCTAGATTCGGTCTCTCTCTAATTCTCTCTTATTTGATTTGATTTTCAAAAAATATATAGATCTATTTGATTTTCTTTCCTACTATTGTCTTCTTCAAGCTACATTGATCCGGATTTGATGAAGGAGAATCTTCGAGTCAGAAAGATGTGGGCAAGCAAAAAAGGAGGGCCACCGGAGGCCACCCTAGAAACCACCATTGGCATCTTCACCATCGAGGTAAATTCTCCGTTTTCCCAAACTTTCCCTTCAATTTTCTTTCACTTTCTCAGTAACCAAACGGACAATTCAATCCATAAAGTTTGTATCTTTGACATTATTTGTGTTTTCAAATCGTTAAAAATAGTAGCTTTATTACAAACATTCGCCGAGGACTTGCAAGAACTTCATGGGGCTCGCTCGCAGAGGATATTACTCATCCAGGTTTCATATTTTCTGCTTTTGTAGTGTATATAATTATTATATATTACTGACGGTTAAATTGGAATTGGGGTAGGATTTCATAGGGCAAGGTGGTGATCCCACTGGGGCAGGAAAGGGTGGCGAATCCATTTATGGGTGAAAAAAAATTCCCTTGAATTTCCCATAATGTATTGAAATTTGCCTTTTTTTTTTTACCCCCGATTTTAATTAGATTTGAGAACCATAGTGAAGAACTGGTTTTGTATAATGGGTTTTAGGGGAAAGTTTGAGGACGAGATAAAACAAGAGTTGAAGCATATTGGAGCTGGCATCTTATCGATGGCGAATGCTGGTCCAAATACAAATGGAAGCCAGTTCTTTTTCATGTTGGCACCGTGCCCATCATTGGATGGTATGCTAACTTTTACCCAGTAATGTTAAGACTGTTTTTTACAACGTTGTACCAAATCTCTCATTCTTATTCCCATGTGCATGTCCATGTGTAGACCTTTTTGTAGCTTTCTAAGTTTGGGTTTTTCTTGATGTGTGCTTACGTGGTTTGGGATTACTTTCCTTTGCAAGCCTGGGTATTATATAAAGCTTTGCGCTTTTAGATTAAGGTAAAGTTTGATTATATCTTATAGTTAATTCTGATGCCCATCGCAAGGTGTATAATTTTTTTTCCATTACACTTCTGTGTTCTATCAATTAAACTCCAGACCAACTAATCTCCTAAGTTCTTTAAATTCGGGTTTATTATATGTTGTAGGAAATGGCATATTTTGAGATATTCTGCATCTTTCTTTCTTTATTCTTTACATTTGAAAGAGTGAGAATTATATTATAGGGACTTTGGATTCTATTTTTATGTCCTAATTTGTGTGAGGATTGCTTGCCATCCATATAAGAATGTTACTGAAGTGTCAGGCAAAAGTCTTTATGTTTGAATCACAAACAAGTGCATGTATACATAGCAGAATTACACCAATTAATCTGTGGGAGGAAGGATATACAACAGCTCATGAGATAAAAGATAAAGAATCATAATTTGAAAATTTGGAAGCCACTACATACTCATTTCTTGTTGCTCTGTGTAAATTTTGAAGGGTCTGACATTGAGGCAATCAAGCAACATTTTGGAAAGAAAATTTTGGAACTAGAAGATGAGAAAAGAACTGTGCAGGTTCACTTAAAACCTTAATATTTGATGTTTTTATTCTTGAGAGAACCGATATTCACTTAAACCTTTATAATTTTAGTTTTATTTTAGTTGGGGATAGAATATGTAAAATTATAGTTGTTTTTATATATAATGGTTGTGAATATCTTTGTAAATTGTAATATTATAGATGCTTGTGGTTGTGGGCTGTTTTAATTTTATGAAAAAATAATTTTTTGTTTAGCCTCAAATCTCAATTTGTAGGTGATTTGGGTTTTTAAATATTTTTTTAAATAGTTGACATATTGGGCACAATAACAATAAATGTGCTAACATGGGTGGTAGCAGTCACTTGACAACTTTGTCAGAATTGGGCACAAAAGGACCTTTATTTGTGCTTACACTTTTCAGCACAGCATGCCTTATTGTGCCCTTTGACAAATGGTGACGCCCATAGAGGGCACAGACAATATTTTAGTTGTTGCATTGTTGCTATTGGTCTATGGGCACAATTGTTGGTGCTTTTTGGCCTCAAAGGGCACAGATAATTTATTGTGCACAGTGGTCATTTTTGTTGTGGTGCGTCAAAAGCTAGGGAGCTTGAAGTGGCAACTAGAATTAAAGTGATAATACATAGTAAGTGTTTGGTTTTTGTTTTGTTTTGTTTTTTAATTTTTGCAGCAAAGTTTTTGAATTTCTCATTTTTCAGACACCAAATTCCATTTGAAAAGAGTATGTTGGTTAAATACAGGTTTTTCATAGGAACTATAGAACTTATGTAGTATTGATGCAGGTATTTTTGTCTTATAGGAGTGAAGAAATCATCTTATTTTGATCAATTTTTGTAGTATAAATCACGATCGCATATTTTTGTTTGTATAATTTGTAATTACTTACTAGATTTTTTTAATTGAAAACTACTCATTAGATTTAGATTAATCATCATGAGATTGGAATTCAAGTTTTTGTTTGTATCAGTGCATGCTATTGCTAATCACCAAATTAATTACGTTAGTTGAAATTTTTGGAATAATTATTTTTTAAATTCCTGATTACTTAAACCTCACTGAGAGAAAATTTTAGGACGAGACAATTTAGTCAACATGTCAACATATCGAGATGATTGAATGCGTGTTCGTACTTTGATGTTGGTGGCCCATTTTTTTTCTCTTTATTCCAGGTTGAAAATCCGGGCAATTTTTTTATTTTTTTTCAGGGGTCACTCATTTAAACCTTCTGTTCTCTCGTACATTTTCTAGTCTCTTTAATGAAAATTGTACTTTCGTATAAAAAAAACAAAGAGTATTTGCTACGTCACAATGATGCATCGCAATTTGCAAGAGTAATAATTATGAGAGTAGAAAACTAGCCAATTTACCATTTGCATTACGGTGGAAAACTAGCTAGTGCAAAACTAGCTAACATTCCACTTAGGCCGAACATTTCATGACTAACGTGCAAGTCACTTTCTGTTTTCTATGATAACTCTCTGTTTTATTTATTTTTTATTCAGATTGGTTCTTTTACTAGATGAATTTTTTCAGTGTGTCGGAAATACGGCACGGTACACGTGTAATAAGATAATGGTTAAATTTTCTTTTTTCCAAGTTTCAAACAAATTGTGTTATTACACTTGGAGTACCAGACCGTCTTTCTGGCAACTTGAAAAGTTTCTCCTTTCACTTAATCTGCAAGCTTGAAATGGCTTTGTAAATACCTAATGAAGAAGAGTAATGCCACAATTAACACATTTTTCATATCACATTTGTACCACCCATCTAATAGAGGTTAATCTATTAGTACATCTAGATTCATTTCTATTAGAAAGGAGGTACAAATATGATATGAAAAATATGGTAAGAGTAGCATTTTTGATTTAAAAATTATTGCAGGTGCCCCAAAACCATCAACCACGGCATGCACGCAGAAACGGTCAAAGCGATTTAGGTTTTTCCGCACCATATTTTGATTTGCTTGACCTATAATTGACTCTTTTTTGTTACTAAGGATATATAAATATCCAGAGCTTTATTTTGAAGCCTAGCTAAAATGGAGTTCTCAAGTATTCATATTAGCATTTGGTTTATTTTCATGCAACCACTCTTTCTTCTCTTTCTTTTTAGCTTTGCCTCCTCCTCGCATTTAGCGGAAAATGAGGTTGATAGGCTTTCCTTGCTTGCCTTCAAAGCTGAAATTGTGACCGATTCCCTGGGCATCCTTAGCTCTTGGAATGAATCCCTCCACTTCTGTCATTGGCCAGGCATTACTTGTGGCCGCAGACACCAGAGGGTTACAGTGCTCGACCTCCAATCAAGCAGGCTGGCAGGCCACCTATCTCCCCACATTGGAAACTTGAGCTTTCTGAGGGCTTTATATCTCCAGAACAATAGCTTCAGCCACACCATCCGTCCAGAAATTGGTCGATTGTTCCGCTTGGAAGAACTATTCCTTCATAACAACTCCTTCGGTGGTCATATTCCATTCAACATATCACCTTGCTCTAACCTCCAATACCTTGACTTATATGGCAACACTCTTAGTGGCGAACTTCCAACTGAAATTGCCTCATTGTCCAAGCTTCAGGTACTTGATTTTGGCAATAACAATTTTTATGGGATAATCCCACCTTCTTTTGGGAATCTTTCTTCTCTTTGGTGGCTATCTGTATTTGGAAACAATCTGCAAGGAGGTATTCCAAATAGGCTTGGCCAGTTGAAAAGCTTAATTCATTTTTCATTGGCTTCAAATTACTTGAATGGTACCATCCCTCCCTCCATATACAACCTCTCGTCAATTAAAGTCATTTATATGTTTCAAAACAACCTTCATGGAACTCTTCCTCCTGGCTTGGGCCACACTATATTTCCAAACCTCGAAACCTTTATTTTCGATTCCAACCAATTCACTGGACCCGTACCAGCTTCAATCTCCAATGCCTCAAACCTTTTAGTATTTTCTATCTCATCCAATAAGTTTACTGGCAAAGTGCCTAGTCTGGCACGCCTGTCAAATTTGTATCGGTTTTCACTTTTTAAGAACAATCTTGGAAATAATGAGGAAGGTGACTTGGATTTCATCTCTTCCCTAGTTAATTGCACCAATTTAGAAGTTTTATCTATCGGCTTCAATAATTTTGGAGGAGCGATGCCTGAATCTGTCAGCAATCTCTCAACAAAGCTCAGGCTAATATATTTCTATGAGAATCAGATACGCGGAAGCATTCCCATCGGGGTTGGAAATCTTATCAACTTGGAGAGACTAAGCTTTTATGCAAATTTATTGGCAGGCACTATACCGAGTTCAATATGTAAACTGAATAAGCTTTATGGCCTAGATCTACAAGTTAATGAACTGTCAGGTAATGTTCCATCATCTCTAGGGAATCTCACTTCATTAAGTAATTTGTATCTCAACTCAAACAAGTTAAATGGAAGCATACCACAAAGTCTTGGAGACTGCAGGTTTATGTTAGATTTGGATCTTTCCCACAACAATCTTAGCGGTCCAATTCCAAAACAAGTCATCAATTTACCTGTTCACTTGAATCTATCTGGAAACCAACTTACTGAATCCATTCCCATGGAAGGAGGTAACTTACAGCATCTTGTTATCTTGGATGTTTCTGAAAACAAGTTATCTGGTGAGATTCCACAAAGCTTAGGGAGTTGCACAAGTTTGACGACTCTGTCTCTGAGAGAAAATTTATTGCAGGGGACAATTCCTAAATCCTTGAGCTCTTTGAGAGGAATTGAAGATTTTGACCTCTCTCACAACAAATTGTCTGGCATAATTCCCAACTACTTGGGGAGTTTCCCCTTCTTGCATAATTTGAACCTTTCATTTAACGATTTTGAAGGTGCAGTACCAATCCAAGGAGTTTTTAAGAATGCAAGTGCGATATCTGTTGTGGGAAACACACGGCTTTGTGGAGGTATACCTCACTTAAGATTGCCTAAATGCATCTCCAAGCAATCTAAGCGCGGGTTATCTCCTAAGATGAACTTAATTATCTCAGTTTCCTGTGGGGTTGTCGGCTTGGTCTTGGTGTTGTTACTTGCGCTTCTTTATCGATCAAGAAAGGCTAGAGCGCTCAAGTCAACTTCAGGATCATCACTGGGGGTTTCACTTTTGAAACTGTCCTATGGAGATCTCCTCAAAGTAACTGATGGGTTCTCTGCTTCGAATCTGATTGGTTCTGGAAGTTTCGGGTCCGTATACAAGGGAGTTCTCAATCAGCATGAAGAAATAAATGTTGCGGTGAAAGTACTCAATCTTCAAACTTCAAGAGCTTCTAAAAGTTTCATATCTGAATGTGAAGCCCTGAAAAGCATTAGGCATCGAAATCTTGTCAAGCTACTGACTGCTTGTTCAAGCATTGACTTTCAAGGAAACGATTTCAAAGCCCTGGTGTATGAGTTCATGGTGAATGGAAGCCTAGATGAGTGGCTGCACATATCAGCTCAAGGAGTAGATAGGCCAGCCAATCTGCCAAAGAATCTGAATCTCACTCAAAGAGTTAACATTGCCATTGATGTAGCGTATGCTCTGGATTATTTGCACAACCGCTCCCACATACCAATAGTTCATTGTGATATAAAGCCCAGCAACATTTTGTTAGACAGTGACATGACTGCTTGTGTTGGTGATTTCGGTTTAGCAAGGTACCTCCAGGATGCTTCTTGCCCATCTCCTTTGCACGAGAGCAGTTCCAATGTCATAAAAGGCACCATAGGCTATACTCCCCCAGGTAAATTTTCTTTTGTATATATTTTATTTGTGCTTCCAGTATGGTTTTGTATATAGCATGAGTTTTTTGAAGTCACATATAAGAACAAAGCTCTGTTTTTGTGCATATAACTTAAAAGAGTATGGAATGGGAGGCGAGCTGTCAACATATGGCGATGTGTATAGCTACGGAATACTGTTGTTGGAGATGTTAACTGGCAAGAGGCCGACAGATGACATGTTTAAAGGTGGTATGGACATGCACAATTTTGTTATAACGGCTCTACCAGAACGTGTGGGAGAAATATGTGATCCACTACTTGTTCAAATAGAAGAAAGCAGCAGCAGTACTAATCCCAGAAGTAATAGGGGGAATCATGCCCCAAATGATCAAAGAAAAAGGGTTGTGGAGTGCTTGACTGACATTGCAAGAGTAGGAGTTGCTTGTTCTGTAGCGACGCCGAGAGAGCGAAAGGACATGAGCAATGTGGTATCTGAATTGAGTCTAATAAGGGATGTGCTAACTGGAACTAGGATGCCCAGAGAGAATCTGTGATGACGACCTAAGTAGTGAGTAATAATACCCTGTTATCATTAAATAAAATCCCATGACAGTGCTTGAATTTTGCATGGTGATCTTCTGAATGATGACGAGGAGGACTGGAACAAGTGAAGTGGATTTTCCCGTTTTGCAATTTCATTTTGTATGTTTTGTGAATGATCTTAATTTGTAAGATCATCTTTATGTTTGCTTGGAAATTTGAAATTTGTCAATTTAAGGTTGGTTCATGTTCTTATAATTAAATTATGCAATTTTAAGTTTAGAATTTGTCAATTCAAGTTTGGTGTGTGTGTGTGTATATATATGTATATATATGTATGTATGTATGTATGCAAGCCTTTTCGTACACAGCCTGCAAAAATAAACGTTAAGCGCACCTTTTGCATTGTTAATAAATTTACTCATTGCTCATTTGGTGGTTTTGGTAGCCCAAGTAACAGGCCGGGTAGGCAGAGAAATCTTATTTTAGAGAGTTTGGTTAGGGCGTGTTTGGTATCGTACTTAAATGTTTTTCATAATTTTTAAAAAAAAATTCTTAAGAACATCTTTTAAGAACAATTTTATTTAAGATTCAAGAACTTGTTTGGTATGAGATTTAAAATGGTTTAAAAAAAATTTAATTAAAAAAAAAGGAAAAAAAAAAACTACAACAACTCCCCGTGGATTCAAGCATTACTACTAATTTAATTAGATAGATAGAGAGATCCAAAGAGAGGGTCGCAAGCGAGGGTTAGAGAGAAAGAGAAGAGAGAGAGCTTAGAGATAGGCGTGGAACTCGGGTGGGTTGGGCGTGTTGCATGGTCAAACCAACCCCAACCCAACCTTTACAATTTGGGTTGGGTACGGGTTCTTATGGGTGTAGTCAGGTTCGGGTTTGAAGTAGGTTTAGATTTATTTGAGTTGGGTTCGGATTCGCCCATGGAGTTTGTTTGTACCATACTTGACCAATCCCGAAACTACTGAGCACCAGTCAACGTTATACCGTCAAGGATCCAGAAGAGTTTCCCTCCAACCAAGAGGCTAATCATAGCGCGACAAATGTTGACATTAGAAGCTAATCATAGCGCGACACGTGTCAACATCAGAAGACAATCCTAAAATTTTATTTTCAGGATTTAATTTAGATTTTGAACCCATTTACAAGAAATTTTGCTACATTAGTGTCCAGGGTGTGGGAGCAGGCATATCCAGATTTGTCTGTAGGAAAATATGAATCAAATTCTTAGATAAATTATGTCAATATCGGTATAGTTTGACAAATCAAAGCTAAAAACCGCGTTGATCCAATTATCTTTCTATTGACTAACAAGGCTGTGATGTCTATTAATTCCCTAGTCTTAATCTAACAGTGACAGGCATTTGTTTGCCCTCACAGGCATTTGTTTGTACAAGGGAGTTCTCAATCAGCATGAAGAAAGAAATGTTGCGGTGAAAGTACTCAATCTTCAAACTTCAAGAGCTTCTAAAAGTTTCATATCTGAATGTGAAGCCTTGAAAAGCATTAGGCATCGAAATCTTGTCAAGCTACTGACTGCTTGTTCAAGCATTGATTTTCAAGGAAACAATTTCAAAGCCCTGGTGTATGAGTTCATGGTGAATGGAAGCCTAGATGAGTGGCTGCACATATCAACTCAAGGAGTAGATAGGTCAGCCAATCTGCCAAAGAACCTGAACCTCACTCAAAGAGTTAACATTGCCATTGATGTAGGGTGTGCTCTGGATTATTTGCACAACCGCTTCCACATGCCAATAGTTCATTGTGATATAAAGCCCAACAACATTTTGTTAGACAATGACATGATTGCTTGTGTAGGTGATTTCGGTTTAGCAAGGTACTTCCGAGATGCTTCTTGCCCATCTCCTTTGCACGAAAGCAGTTCCAGTGTCATAAAAGGCTCCATAGGCTATACTCCCCCAGGTAAATTTTCTTTTACATACATAAACATACATACATACGTGTGTGTGTGTGTATATATATATATATATATATAGAGCATGAGTTTTTTCAAGACACATGAGAACAAAGCTATGTTTTTGTGCATATAACTTATAACTTGAAAGAGTATGGAATGGGAAGCGAGGTGGCAACATATGGTGACGTGTATAGCTATGGAATACTGTTGTTAGAGATGTTAACTGGTAAGAGGCCAACATATGAAATGTTTAAAGATGGTATGGACTTGCACAATTTTGTTTCGATGGCTCTACCAGGACGTGTGGAAGATATATGTGATCCACTACTTGTTCAAATAGAAGAAAGCAAAAGTAGTACTAATCCCAGAAGTAACAGGGGGAATCATACCCCAAATGATCAAAGAAAAAGGGTTGTGGGGTGCTTGACTTCCATTGCAAGAGTGGGAGTGGCTTGTTCTGTAGCGATGCCGAGGGAGCGAAAAGACATGAGCAATGTGGTCTCTGAATTGAGTCTAATAAGGGACATGCTAACTGGAATCAGATGCCAAGTGAGCGTCTCTAATCAAGGCCTATGTAGTGAGAAATAATGGCCTGTCATCATTATTTCAGCTGTCATGAAACTTGGACAGTAGTTTGCGTGGAGCGGTCTGTCGGTTTTAATATTTTTGCAGTTGCTTTTATTGTATGATTTGTGAATGATCTTTGTAAGATCATCTTTGCGCTTGCTTGGATGTCTATTTAAGTTTAGTGTTCTGTCTGTTTAATATTTTGCTTTACTAAGTTTGTGTTTGTCCAGTCTTCAAATTTGTCAATCTTTCTTACTTTCTTTGTTGTTTACATTGATTGTTTACACACTTGTAATTGTAGTATATACCAGCAATTGAACCTGCGCGATGCCATAGGTTTTTAATTGTGTTAAACGTGTAGAATATGTTAAAATCCATTTACATCCATATCAAACTCTATTTACATCCTTATGTTCATTAAGGAATAAAAGATAGGTGTTTGTAGAACACATTACATAGCAAAAAAAGTTGGAGACTAAGCTGTTCATATAGATATAATACACACCAAAATATTTTTGCTTTTCATGTCCCAACTTTCAGATCGTTCCTCAGGACTTCACTCTTCTTTCTTCATCGTTGCCAAAAAGATGTTCTTCTGGCACAGTCCGTTAAAATATCGTGTGAATGTAATTGAAACCTCAGACAACAGATAGATAGCTAGGAAGAAAGAAAAACACATGCATGAAGAAAACTTGTAATTTTCAACCACACCTAACTTATAATTAAGCTAAGCAATGAAAACAAAATAAACAGAAAAATAAATTAAAGAAGAAAATTGGGAGAGCTAATTTATACATACACCAACCTACATTCTTACACTATTCATCCTGTTTTCCCGAAATCTTTCCAGACATCAATGAAAACAAAACTGTTCGTAGCAATGAAAACGTAATTTCTACTAATTGCATCCATACAAAAGCTGACAACCCAATGAGGCAGCATTAAGTTACAATGCTTGATCCTCTAATGGAACATTGTTAAAAATTCAAGCACTTGAGCATCTTTTGAGTTTAATTACTACTACTTAAACATGCAAAAAATTGGCTAGACTTTTTTTAATTAACACATCCGTAAGATAGCTAATTCTAATTAGTCTCATGACGAGCAAATAGGTGAATTTGGATTGGCAGTTCTAATATTCACATCTAATATTGACGTATAAGAAAACAAATGGGGGACATATAAGCAAAGCTGAGACAGAGAGTTTACATATATAATCCCCATTTCCTCTTTTTTCATCTGCTCTCAGATACAATGTGAGTGACTAAATGAGTGCATTTAAATTAGAAAGAGATGACATAGGCATAACTGGGCAAAGAAAAGGAGGAAGATAAGATGAAACAAAGAAAAGGCCTTTAAAAAAAATTTGACAGAGGCGTTTTCAGCAAGTAAAAAAACAGAGGCATTTCCAAACAGAAGATTAAGTGTTAGACTTGAGTCACAGACTCACATGAGTACTGAAGGGGGAGGAGAAAAGGCTAACGTCCACCCGCGGCGAATTAGGGATGCATGCGCACGGTTCAACGCCAATGCATACGATGGTATAGTTTGACCATTCATTCAAGTTCCCTAAACACGCAAAATAGGATGAAAATAAATGATTTCATGCAATAGACGTGCAATTCTCGTCAATATTTATGTTTTCATGTCAAGGCAGCATATGAGAACTGATAGCATTCAACATTGCTCACTCCTTATCTAATGAAAAATCGTTTTGCTCCTAACATTCAATTCCACCGATGACTGGTTTATGAGTTTCAGCCAATTCCTCTCTTACCCTCTCCGACCCAAAAAAGGTAGGAAAGGCCTGAAATTGCCCGGAAAAATAAACACCGCAAGCTGGGCTTTTGGAACTCTTCGGTCGAGGGTAGATTCGAGCACGCAAAGCTCGAATGTTGTTGTTGTTAGCACTCTCTTGAGTCGAATTGTTGTGGTTGCAGTGGCAGCCGTCAGAAAACGTCGATTTTTGGGTTTCTCGTTCGAACGGTAAGTCGGCGTCGGTGAGGAGCGAGAGGGGGAAGACAGAAGAAGAGAAGAGAATAAAAAAATAAAACGTATATATATTTTCTCAGAGTGTGGCAGAGATGTAATAAATCAAATTTAACAGGGGCAAAACGGGAAGAAAACTGTGGTTGTGAACAGTGAATCAGCTGGTTTTGAGTTTATATATCAAATTAAATTTGGTTGTGACTTCTTGATTCTTATTATCGTTAGAATTTATATTATTTTCATATTTTTTAAATTGCTCCAACATTTTCTTCTATAAAGTATTCAGTTGTTTCTTTCAAATTATCTAATGTTAACGATAATCAGTTGTGTCTTTTAGCTAATGCAATCATTATTATACATAAATTCTGACTTGCAGGTTGCAACCAATCCAATACATAGTTTAGTGGTGCCACCCGTTAAAAATTATTTCAATCATTCCACAAATGTATGTCATGTAACGTCATCCAGTCACTTGAAATCAAGGACACTGAAAATCAGAAGAGTTGTAACTTGTATAAGAGCACTAGCTCTCAGTATTGTAATCAGAAGAGTTTTTACAGAAAAAAAATACGAACACAAAAATATATTGGAGCTCTGCTCCCTTCTACTTCATCTTCTCCATTTGCCATTTCTATTGCAGCTTGCAGGTTGAGATAGCGTCCTGAGATTTGTGATCCTAATCCTATCATCTCGCTGCCATGGACGCGCGAGTTTCAGCTGCCTTCGACTCCTTTGAAGCTTCAGTGCGTGCTGCATTCCGTGAAGCTCTGGCACCCGTCTGCCATGAACTTTCTCTGTTACGCCGTGATTTGGCTGTCGCAGTTGGGGGAGTTTCTGATCCAGCCCCGATGATTTCCGACGACGCTGAATCAATCGATCTCGGTCATCCCGGACTTCAAGGAGACAACAGTCCACCGAGAAATCCATCGCCAATGGAAACAAGAAAATCTAAGAACGGAATATACCCATCAGAAAATGTTCAACCAAACAAGAAAAACTCCACAATGTTGTAATGGAAATACTTGTTTTCTACGAACTACGCCTCACAAAGAACGCCAGGCAAATTACGAAACAGCAACTACAGCCTCGGGGGTAGCCGCCACAACTGCAGCCTTGGGGGGAGCAGAAGTACTCGGTTTTGCATCCTTGCTGGGAGCTGGGTCTGGCGGTGAAGGCTTAAGGTGGGGAGATGTATTATGCTTCAATTTTAAAAGTATCTGCCTCATCCTTGAAAGCTCGGTTGGCTTTCCAGGCCTTGGACCTTGGACAACGAGAATGGATAGCTTCTTTTCCGTATCCTTCGTCCCTATCTTCTTCTCGATTGCTGGCACCTCATTGGGGATGAGGTCCGCAATTGCCTTCCAGTAGTTCTTGTCTACCTCAGCAATGAAACTTCTCTTGATTAGCTAGGAACAGCTGAGAAACGCCAAAATACAAGTTCAAAACAATGTCAGAAATGCATGTTAACTCCTCGCTTCTTCATACCTTAGAAGTTAGATGCCAGAGAAATCGATATGGATATTAAAGGCAAAGAAACCGCAAAGTTGTGACAAAGTTCAATTCCAAAATGTTTAGCTCAAAGGACTAGAGTTCAGAAAACCATTAACACAACCAATACTAGTAGCATTTGTTTTACGATGAAGCCTAACAGGGAAACATTGTAAATTTACATAGCGAATCCTAAACAGTTGTGACCATCACTTTAGTTGAATTCCGAAAAGTTCAGTCCCAGCAGAGAGAATAAAAGTTACGATCTTGTAAAAAGTTATGAATAACCAAGCTGAGCGGATGTCGGGAGCTACGTGTCAACATTTTGTGGCTCTTCTTCAACGCCTATTTCGATCAAGTATTCAATTATTGAATGAATCAGCAATTCAAAGCCCTGGCCGTTCAATTCGGCGTAGATCGACAGACCCGCCAAACCCTTCATCAAAGCATCTAGGACGGAGAAGGCAAAATCGGATCGTCAGACCCGCCAAATCCTCCATCAAAGCCCTGGCCGTTCAATTCGGCGTAGATCGACGGAGGAGAGAAGGCCTCCGACGCCGGCTCAGTGGCGAAAACGTCGCCTACGGCGGAGCCGTGGAAGATTGGGAATCGGTGGCGGAGTCCTTGAGCGACTCGGAGTCGACGAAGGAGTCGAATCGCTGGGATGAGAGTCGGGGGTCGTAGCCCAGGTAACCGTCGTCGTCGAACGGGCGAGTTGACCCGGTGATCGAGACCGAGTCGTCTTCGGGCTGAGCGAACGAGGCCATGATTAAGTCAAGTCAAGTGCACTGATGAGCGAAATGCTCCCAAACCCAAAAACTCACGCAGGAAAAATATCAGCACGCTTTATGTTGGGCCAGGCCGACTCACTGGGCCTTCATTTGGTGCCTGACAATATCTGGTCCTATGTTTTAATTTGGATGTTTTTGTGTTTTTGTGACAATATATGGCCCTATGTTTCCTCCTCAACTTCTTCCTTCCTGCTCGATTTGGATTGGAACGAAAAAGCTCGAACATGGGACCAATTTCTTCCCCCTCATATTTTTGTTTAATTGAAAACTACTCATTAGATTTAGATTAATCATCATGACATTGGAATTCAAGTTTTTGTTTGTATCAGTGCATGCTATTGCTAATCACAAAATTAATTACGTTTGTTGAAATTTTTAGAATAAGTATTTTTTAAATGCCTGATTACTTTAAACCTCACTGAGATAAAAATTTAAATATAGTTCCCTAAGCAAGCTTGCTTATTTTTCAACTCTTTAACTGATGTGTGACTTCTAACTGTAATTTTTCGTATTTCTTCTTTTATATTCTGATTATTGAATTTGAAATCACTTAATGAACTGAAATTGCCAAACCATGTTAGAGTGTAATTTTGCGCGTTCCATTTGAGTTTACAAACAACATTTACATTCATATGTATGTTTTGTTCAGTGCCTATCATCTGTTTGATAAAATATACCAGAGAAACATGCACGCTCGCACACACGGTTTTCTGGGTTCTTTGTTCTCTGTTTTTAGATGTTTCTGGATTGAGAATTTCATGGGTGAAATGCCTCTGCGCATTGGGTCTAATTGCAGGTGAGAAAACACAGAGAGCCAGCAAAGCTTCGTAGAGAGGAGGCATGAGTTTCCTATGATGGTAAGTCTATTCCTTCATTTGGGTAAAGCATCTTCATTGTGGTGTATTTGGCAAAACTCGAGACCCTTTTATGCATTTTTTGTTTTGATTGGTTTGTTGGATGTCAGCATGCGGGACACTTGAGTTTGAGTACCTTTGTCTGTTCCGATATGATTTTCACTTGAACAGCGCAATTGGAGATCCTACTTTAGACTAAAGTAATGTCCTCAAATAGCACTATTCCAGTAACAAATCAACAATATCAATTACGGAGGTGATTTTCACTCTCTTATTAGCTTCTCACACATTCTTTATTATTATAACAAAAAAATTAAATAAATTATACGTAAACAAGGGACATAATTAAATAGGATTGTGTGTCAGACTAAGAGCCAGTTTGGGATTGCTGTGCTTTAAAAAAAAACTGCTTCTGTTGTGTTTTAAGAATAATCAGTTGTAAAATAAAGCAGATGACTGTTTGGTTAACTGTGTTTTAAAAAGTGCTGTGAGTAAGAAAAACAATGTAAAAGCATTGGTAAATTTTAATGTATTAGTAATATAATTGTATACAATGACAAAATTATTAAGATGGAATTGGAGAATGCTTGTTTATTCGGTTCTATACCAAATGAAAACAACTATTATATATACATACAATACAATGATAGCACGCATGCAATAATTAAATATAAAGAAACAATGGGCATCATTGCTGCCCATGATGTAAAGGACACGCCCAGATGTGCATCCATCATGTGCAAAGGACTTGCTGACAAGGATTTTGGTATCCACATGCAACTGTCCAAACTGTCCAGAATGTGCATCCACATGCTATATTCCTGCTGTCCACTTTGTACAGATTGGGTGATTTCTTTTCCTTTAACACTGCCCCTCAAGTTGGAGCGTGAATGTCGATGACGCCCAACTTGCCTAGATGTGTATGAAAAATAGGCGCACGAAGTGGCTTAGTAAACAAGTCTGTGACTTGTTCTCCCGTTCTGACATAGGAAGTTTTAATTTCTCCCTTTTCAATTCTCTCACGAACAGTGTGGCAATCGATCTCAATATGCTTTGTGCGTTCGTGATACACAGGGTTTGCAGCTATGTGTAAAGCCGCTTGGTTGTCACAAAATAACCTTGCCGGTTGGGGATGCTCAACACGTAAATCTACCAATAAATATCGCAGCCAACTCAATTCACAAGTAGCTGCAGCCATGGATCGATACTCCGCTTCAGCTGAGGAACGAGCTATTGTAACTTGCTTCTTGCTTTTCCAGGACACCAGTGACTTTCCAAGGAAGATACAATAACCAGTAACTGATCGACGGGTAATGGGGCAACGTGCCCAATCTGCATCACAGTAACCAATTAAATTCAATTCACTTTGGGAAGAGAACATCAAGCCTTGTCCAGGGGCTCCTTTGAGGTATCGAAGAAGTCGATACACTGCATCGAGATGATGTCGTTGTGGATCTTGCATGAACTGACTTAACGTGTTGACAGTGTATGCTATCTCTGGTCTTGTGATGGTCAAATAAATTAATTTTCCAACCAAGCGCCTATACCTTGCAGGTTCATGTAGTGAAGTGCTGCCTGCGGGAATTAGGACCAAATCGGCCTCCATTGGGACCTTCGTGGGTTTGGCGCCAAGAAGGCCAGCCTCCTCCAATATGTCCAATGTATATTTTCGTTGGCAGATTGTGACTCCAGCTTTCGATCGTGCGACCTCAACTCCAAGGAAATATTTTAGAGGTCCAAGATCTTTAATTCGAAATTGACTGCTGAGGAAGGCCTTTAGGTTCTTGATTTCTGCCTCATTGTTGCCTGTAATCACCATGTCGTCAACGTATAATAATACAATAGTGAATGAAGTACCTTTGACTTGAGTGAACAGAGAATAATCTGCCTTGGATTGGCAGAAACCAATGGTACATATTGCTTTAGAGAATTCTCGAAACCAACTTCTGGATGCTTGTTTAAGACCATATAGAGATTTGTGGAGTCGACATACGACATTCTCCCCCTGTCGACGACAACCCGGAGGTGGCAACATGTACACCGCCTCATGAAGTTCGCCATGCAAAAAAGCATTTTGGACATCCATTTGATGTAAGGGCCAATTGCGAACAGCAGCCACAGTCAAGAGGCAACGCACAGTGATGAGTTTGGCTACTGGTGCAAAAGTCTCCTTGTAGTCGATACCTTCACGTTGGGTGAAACCTTTGGCAACGAGACGTGCTTTGTAGCGTTCAAGAGTGCCATCAGATTGGTACTTTAGTTTGAAAACCCATTTGCAGCCAATGGGTTTTTGGCCGGGCGGAAGAGGAACAAAAGTCCAGGTATTATTTTCTTCTAGAGCTGTGAGTTCGGCCTGCATCGCTGCAACCCAGTGGGGATTTTGGCAAGCCTGCTCGTAGGTATTTGGCTCCACCAAGTGTGAAATATGAGAAACAAAGCGTTGATACCCAAGAGATAGGCAGGAATAGGAAACATACCGATGCAGTGGGTAGCGCGTGCTGGACATGGACTGAGAGAGGGCCTCTGAGGACGTGAACAAGGTGGAGTGATGAGCCACATAATCTTTGAAGTGAGCAGGTGGTTTGGTGGGACGGGTGGAGTGACGGAGTGAGATTGGGTGAGGAGTTAGTGGTGCAGGTGGCGGAGAACAGGTAGTGACAGGTTCATGTGACATGGTGGCAGGTGCCATTGGAAGGCTTGAGGAAGGTGCCATGGTAGTAGATTCATGTGGGGTGTCGATGATGGCAGGTGTCATGGTGTCAATGGTGACAGGTTCATGTGGTGAATCAAGTACCGTTTGAAGTAGGCTTGGTGAGGAGTCGGTGTCTTGTGTTGGATGAATAATGGGAGCAACATGTGTGTCGGTTTGGTCTATAGGTGATGAAGATGTGTAAGGGAAGATGTGCTCATGGAAGATTACATCTCGTGAGGTAAAAATTTTTCGTGTGGCTAGATCATATACCTTATAACCCTTTTGGCCGAGAGGATAACCAAGGAAAACACAACGACGAGCACGGACGTCAAACTTATGGGTGGGTGTCATATTGGTGGCATAGCTGAGGCATCCAAAAACACGTAGGTGGGTATAAGTTGGTGGTGTGTTATGCAAAAGTTCGTATGGTGACTTATGGGAGAGCAAGGGTGTAGGTAAACGATTGATGAGATAACAAGCAGTCTGAATACTTTCTCCCCAAAATTGTAAAGGTAAATTGGCTTGAAACCGAAGAGCACGACCAACATTAAGAAGGTGCCTATGTTTACGTTCGACCACCCCGTTTTGTTGTGGTGTGTAAGGGCAAGAGTGTTGAAAAAAGGTGCCACATGATTCTAGGTAGGAACGTATGGAAAGAAACTCACTACCATTATCCGCACGGAGAGCTTTAATGCCATGTTGAAATTGTGTTTTGACCCAAGAAAAAAATGATTTCAATATTGTTTGTGTGTCGGATTTGAAATTCATAAGATGTACCCAAGTAAAACGAGTGAAATCATCAATAGTAAGAAAATATCGTGCCCCAGTATGTGTTTGATTTTTGTGAGGCCCCCAAATGTCACAATGAATCAGGTCAAATGGTGCGAAAGATTTGATTTCACTGTTATGAAATGGTAAACGGGTTTGCTTTGCTAAAGGGCAAACTTCACAAATGTGTGTGGAATCAAAAATTATTTCAGCATGATTTTTTGGCTAATGAAAGTAAAGGTGCGGCCGATGGATGTCCAAGACGCTGATGCCATAGACTAGTGGTACGATGGATGTGGTTGGCAAGGTGAGGGTTTTGTCTTGGTGTAAGATAGTAGAGCCCATCAAAATGCTTGCCCAGGCCAATCACCCTCTTCGTGTCCATGTCCTGCACAACACAAAAACCAGGATAGAATGTCACTATACAGTGCAAAGTTCTTGTCAAGCGACTAACAGACAACAAGTTGACGCGGAACTTTGGTACATAAAGAACTTTGTCAAGAGATAGATCTTGTGACAGATTTGATAGCTTCGACATTGTTGGCTTCTGATCTCTTATTCCTTGGCTTCACATTTTTGCCATGCCATTTGTGTCCCACTAGAAACCCAATAATGTAATAGCAGCGGTCCACCAAGTGTCCACCTCCATCACAGTAGGTACACTTGAGTGACTTACTTGAAAGTGTGTTGAAGGGCTTGCTGTTAGATGACGACACTAAGGTTCGCTGAACCTGCATCGCATGAGAGTTTGTCCCCATATCGCGGCGACTGGCCACGTCCATCTGTCGTTCATGTTGAAGAATGAGACCATGAACTCGGCGTGTGTCAGGGAGCGGGCTCATCATTAAAATCGAGCCTCGTACAGTTGAGTAAGAGTCATTCAATCCCATCAGGAACTGCATAACCCTTTCTTTCTCTTCCCGTTCAGCAAGTCCTTTCAAACCTGCACAAGTGCAAATGAATGGGTCATGGTAAGACGTCAACTCATCCCACAAGGCTTTCATCTTGGTGTAATAGACAGAAACAGAGAGCTGCCCTTGACAACTCTCGACAATTTCTTGTCGAATTTGGTAGATCCTCGAGTCACTGCTCTGCGAAAATCTGTCTTTGAGGTCGTTCCAAACTGCAGCATCATTTTCAGTGTACATGATGCTGCTTGCTATTTCTGAGTGAACTGAGTTCGCAATCCACAATGTTACCATGTCATTGCATCTTTTCCAAGCTGCATATTTTGCATCCAGGAGTGATGGAGCTTTAATGGTTCCATCAATGAACCCAATCTTGTTCTTTGCGTTGAGACCCATGCGCATGGCACGACTCCATTGCCCATAATTGTTCCCATCAAGTGGTTTGGAGACCAAGATAAGTCCTGTATGATCTGAGTGGTGTATGGTGTATGGCTCTGAGAATTCCATGGATTTCTCATCTGGTTTGGTTGGTTCTGTCATGATGTTGACAATGGTGTTTGTGAAGGATCTGTGGTGGTTATGGCAGTGGAAGAGTGAAAGCAGAGCAGAGCAAAGATTAATCCTGCTCTGATACCATATTAAGATGGAATTGGAGAATGCTTGTTTATTCGGTTCTATACCAAATGAAAACAACTATTATATATACATACAATACAATGATAGCACGCATGCAATAATTAAATATAAAGAAACAATGGGCATCATTGCTGCCCATGATGTAAAGGACACGCCCAGATGTGCATCCACCATGTGCAAAGGACTTGCTGACAAGGATTTTGGTATCCACATGCAACTGTCCAAACTGTCCAGAATGTGCATCCACATGCTATATTCCTGCTGTCCACTTTGTACAGATTGGGTGATTTCTTTTCCTTTAACAAAAATAGATATAGTAGTAGGAGTGGGGAGACAACAGCTGTGGTGGGGACAATGGTGGTAATAGTGGTAGTGGTGGTGGTGGTTGCAATGGTGGTGATGGTAGCAGGAATGGAGGTGGTGTTAATAGCAGGATGTAGTTGTTGGGGTGTAGAGGTAATAATGGTGCTAATGGTGGTGCTATCGTCGATGGTGGCAGTTGTGGTTGTGGCGGCAATGGTGGCGGTTGTGGTTATAGTGGAGGTATGGTGGTGGTGCTAATAGTGGGATGTGGTGGTTGGGGTGTAAAGGTAACAATAGTGCTAAGGACGATGGTAGTGCTAGTGGTGGCAGTGGTGGCGGTGGCGGTTGCAGTTGTGGTGGTGGTGGCAGCGACGACAATAATGATGGTAATGACAATGGCAGTAGTGGTGGTTATGGTTATGGTGGTGGTAATGATGTTGATAGTGTAAGGTTAGTGTTTGTAATGGTAGGTCATAACGGTCACTTTATTCTCTAAAGGATAAAATATGTGTGGAAGGCAAATAATGTCATTCTAAAAATATTAATTAATGTAGATATTACAACCTACAAGCTACTTTTAAAAGTTGTTGTCTGGAAGCTATTACTTTTAAAATAAGCAGCATATTTTACTTTTACCAAACATTTTTTTTACTGCTTAGCTTTAAAGTGAAGCAGTTTTTGGTGAAAAAAAAATATATACCAAACGGGGCCTAAAAATGGTGTGTATCCCTATCAACAATATCAACAGTAACATCATCGTTATTTAAGATTTATTTGTTATGAATGTAACGAGACAACATAGAATCATAGACGAGACAATCTAGTCAACATATCGAGATGACAGTGATCGAGGATAGTTCTATTTGAATTTGTTTTCGTACTTTGAAGTTGGTAGCCACTTTTTTTCTTGATTCCGGGTTGAAAGCCCGGCAAATTTTTTTTCAGGGGTCACTCTTTTAAACCTTCTAACCTCTTGTACATTTTCTCATCTCCTTAATGAATATTATACTTTCATAAAAAATGAAGAACAAAGAGTATTTGCTACGTCACAGATGCATCGCAATTTGCAAGAGTAATAATTGTGAGAGTAGAAAACTAGCCAATTTACCATTTGCATTACGGTAGAAAACTAGCTAGTGGAAGACTAGCTGACCTTCCACTAAGGTAGAAAACTAGCCAAGTGCAAATCTAGCTAACATTGCACTTAGGTAGAAACTAGCTAAGTTCAAAACTAGCTAACCTTCCACTAAGGTAGAAAACTAGCTAAGTGCAAAACTAGCTAACATTCCACTAAGGTAGAAAACTAGCTAATGAGTCTTAAAGTTTTACTTTCTACCTGGGCCGAACATTTCATAACTAACGTGTAAGTCACTTTCTGCTTTCTATGATAATTCTCTCTGTTTTATTTTTTTTATTCAGTTTTGTTCTTTCACTAGAGGAATTTTTTCAGTGTGCCAGAAATACGGCTCGGTACACGTGTAATAAGACAATGGTTGAATTTTTTTTTCAAGTTTCTAACCAATTGTATTAGTACACTTGGTGTACCTGACTGTCCTTTTGACAACCTGAAAAGTTTCTCCTTTCACTTAACTTGCAAGCTTGACATGGCTTTCTAAATACCTAATTAAGAAGAGTAATGCTACACTTGAACACGTTTTCCATATCACATTTGTACCACCCATCTAATAGAGGTGAATCCATTAATACATCTAGATTCATCTCTATTAGAGATGAGGTACAAATATGATATGAAAAATGCGATAAGAGTAGCATTTCTGATTTTAAAATTCTTGCAGGTGCCGAAGCCCCAAAACCATAAACCACGGCATGCACGTAGAAACGGTCAAAGCAATTTGGGTTTTTCCGCACCATATTTTGATCTACCTGATGCTCAAATTGACTCCTATTGTTGCATCAACTTACGTTACCTAAGGATAGATAAATATCCAGAGCTTTATTTTGTAGCCTAGCTAAAATGGAGTTCTCAAGTATTCATATTAGCATTTGGTTTATTTTCATGCAACCACTCTTTCTTCTCTTTCTTTTTAGCTCTGCCTCCTCCTCGCGTTTAGTGGGGAATGAGGTGGATAGGCTTTCCTTGCTTGCCTTCAAAGCTGAAATCGTGACCGATACCTTGGGCATCCTTAGCTCTTGGAATGAATCCCTCCACTTCTGTCGTTGGCCAAGCATCACTTGTGGCCGCAGACACCAGAGAGTTACAGTGCTCGACCTCCAATCAAGCGGGATGGCAGGCCACCTATCTCCCCACATTGGAAACTTGAGCTTTTTGAGGACTTTATACCTCCAAAACAATAGCTTCAGCCACACCAGCCCTTCAGAAATTGGTCGTTTGTTTCGCTTGGAAAGACTACACCTTGGTAACAACTCCTTCAGTGGTCATATTCCATTCAACATATCACGTTGCTCTAACCTCCAATACCTTCGCTTATATGGCAACACTCTTAGTGGCGAACTTCCAACTGAAATTGCCTCATTGTCCAAGCTTCGGGTACTTAGTTTAGGCAACAACAATTTTTACGGGAAAATCCCGCCTTCTTTTGGGAATGTCTCTTCTCTTCAGATGCTAGTTGCATATGGAAATAATCTGCATGGAGGTATCCCAAATAGCCTTGGCCAGTTGAAAAGCTTAATGCAATTTTCACTGGGTGAAAATTATTTGAATGGTACCATCCCTCCCTCCATATACAATCTCTCATCAATTAAAGTCATTCATCTGTCTCAAAACAACCTTCATGGAACTCTTCCTCCTGGCTTGGGCCACACTATATTTCCAAACCTATTTTCCACACCAACCAATTCACTGGACCAATACCAGCTTCAATCTCCAAAGCCTCAAACCTTTCAGTATTTTCTATCGCAGCCAATAAGTTTATTGGGAAAGTGCCTAGTCTGGCACGCCTGTCAAATTTGTATTCGTTTGAACTTCATGACAATAATCTTGGAAATAATGAGGAAGGTGACTTGGATTTCATCTCTTCTCTAGTTAATTGCACCAATTTAGAAGGTTTATCTATCGGCCTCAATAATTTTGGAGGAGTGCTGCCTGAAACTATCAGCAACCTCTCAACAAAGCTCACGGAAATATCTTTTCAAGAGAATCAGATACGCGGAAACATTCCCATCGGGGTTGGAAATCTTATCAACATGGAGAGACTAGGCTTTTTTGCAAATTTATTGGCAGGCACTATACCGAGTTCAATAGGTAAACTGAATAAGCTTTAGGACCTATTTCTACGTTCAAATGAATTGTCAGGTAATGTTCCATCATCTCTAGGAAATCTAACTTCATTAAGCAGATTGTATCTCAACTCAAACAAGTTAAATGGAAGCATACCACAAAGTCTCGGAGACTGCAGGTTTATGTTAGAATTGGATCTTTCCCACAACAATCTTAGCGGTCCAATTCCAAAACAAGTCATCAATTTACCTGTTTACTTGAATCTATCTGGAAACCAACTTGCTGAATCCATTCCCATGGAAGTAGGTAACTCACAGCATCTTGGTTTCTTGGATGTTTCTGAAAACAAGTTATCTGGTGAGATTCCACAAAGCTTAGGGAGTTGCACAAGTTTGACGACTCTGTCTTTGAGAGAAAATTTATTGCAAGGGACAATTCCTAAATCCTTGAGCTCTTTGAGAGGAATTGAAGATTTTGACATCTCTCGCAACAACTTGTCTGGCATAATTCCCAACTACTTGGGGAGTTTCCCCTTCTTGCAGAATTTGAACCTTTCATTTAACGATTTTGAAGGTGCAGTACCAATCCAAGGAGTTTTTAAGAATGCAAGTGCGGTATCTGTTGTGGGAAACACATGGCTTTGTGGAGGTATACCTAACTTAAGATTGCCTAAATGCATCTCCAAGCAATCTAAGCGCGGGTTATCTCCTAAGCTGAACTTAATTATCTCAGTTTCCTGTGGGGTTGTCGGCTTGGTCTTCTTGTTGATACTTGTGCTTCTTTATCGATCAAGAAAGGCTAGAGCGCTTAAGTCAACTTCAGGATCATCATTGGGGGTTTCACTTTTGAAACTGTCCTATGGAGATCTCCTCAAAGCAACTGATGGGTTCTCTGCTTCGAATTTGATTGGTTCTGGAAGTTTCGGGTCTGTGTACAAGGGAATTCTCAACCAGCATGAAGAAAGAAATGTTGCGGTGAAAGTACTCAATCTTCAAACATCAAGAGCTTCTAGAAGTTTCATAGCTGAATGTGAAACCTTGAAAAGCATTAGGCACCGAAATCTTGTCAAGCTACTGACTGCTTGTTCAAGCATTGATTTTCAAGGAAACGATTTCAAAGCTCTGGTGTATGAGTTCATGGTGAATGGAAGTCTAGATGAGTGGCTGCACATATCAGCTGAAGGAGTAGATAGGCCAGCCAATCTGCCGAAGAATCTGAATCTCACTCAAAGAGTTAACATTGCCATCGATGTAGCGTGTGCTCTGAATTATTTGCACAACCGCTCCCACATGCCAATAGTTCATTGTGATATAAAGCCCAACAACATTTTGTTAGACAGTGACATGACTGCTTGTGTTGGTGATTTCGGTTTAGCAAGGTACCTCCGGGATGCTTCTTGCCCATCTCCTTTGCACGAAAGCAGTTCCAATGTCATAAAAGGCACCATAGGCTATACTCCCCCAGGTAAATTTTCTTTTATATATATATATATATATATTTTTTTTTATTTGTGCTTGCACTATGTTTTTGTATGTGGCATGAGTTATATTAAGTCACACATAAGAACAAAGCTATGTTTTGGTGCATATAACTTAAGAGTATGGAACGGGAGGCGAGGTATCAACATATGGCGACGTGTATAGCTACGGAATACTGTTGTTGGAGATGTTAACTGGCAAGAGGCCGACAAATGACATGTTTAAAGGTGGTATGGACCTGCACAATTTTGTTATGATGGCCCTACCAGGACGTGTGGAAGAAATATGTGATCCACTAATTGTTCAAATAGAAGAAAGCAGTAGCAGTACTAATCCCAGAAATAATAGGCGGAATCATGCCCCAAATGATCGAAGAAGAACGGTTGTGGAGTGCTTGACTTCCATTGCAAGAGTAGGAGTTGCTTGTTCTGTAATGATGTCGAGAGAGCGAAAAGACATGAGCAATGTGGTAGCTGAATTGAGTCTAATAAGGGATGTGCTAACTGAAACTAGGATGCCTAGAGTGAACTCGTGATGACGACCCAAGTAGTGAGTAATAATACCCTGTTATCGTTAAATAAAATCCCATGACAGTGCTTGAACTTTGCATGGTGATCTTCTGAATGATGACTATGTGAATTTTCCGGTTTTGCAATTTCATTTTGTATGTTTTGTAAATGATCTTAATTTGTAAGATCATCTTTATGTTTGCTTGGAAATTTGGAATTCGTCAATCTAAGTTTGGTTCTTGTTCTTATTAGTAAGTGTTTTTATCGCAAATGATCATTGATATTGATCCAAGTACTCATTTTGGTCCCTAAATTTCAAGAATCAATAAATTTGGTCCTTGACTTTCACTATCGCACATCAACTTAGTCATTCCGTTAAAATCTCATTAATATTTTTCGTTTGTGTGCTGATGTGGTCCCACTAATGCAATCATATGGCTCCACGTGAATTAACTATAAGAAACTATTTTTTTAAGAGTGAACAACGGACAAGTATTCCGTGTTGACATTTTTCTCGCATCCCACGACCCCAACTGGAAAAAAAATTCAATCTAAATTCGATAAAATCAAATCCAAATTTAATTTAAATTTGAAGAAAATAACCAACTAAAGAGAATGAAGAGTGAGTTCAGGAGGCCACGTACTTTAATGGTGTCGTGGTGCCTTCCTTTTCTTTTTGAGCTTACCCTGATGAAGACAATGATGACTATTTTTTCTTTTAGTTTTGGTTTTTAGTTTCTTATTTTACTTTTAGTTTGAAATCTTAAAAAAATAGTTTCTTATAGTTAATCCACGTGGCACCTTATAATTGGATTAGTGGGATAAAAAAAATATTGACGAAACTTTAACGGAAGGATTAAATTTCGATTTCGATTGTTAGTGATTTTTGTCTCCTCATAATTTTGGTTATGTGATTAGTGATTTTTGTTCGTCAATTTATTTTGGGTTTTTCTTTCTGTTGTTTTTAGGGTTTTCTGCTCTGCAAATTTCGATCAAATTGTCTGCATTTGAATTATTTTGTAATTATCGTAATTTATATTGGGTGGAATTGGCCTTTCTATTCTCCAAAATCTTTTTTAGGAATTGCATTTTGCTTAAATTTTGCGAGTTCAAAAAAAAATTGAGACTTTTTCTGATTTTAAATTATTTACACAGTTCCAAAGCACTGTGTGTTAAACAGTGGAATTTTGATTGAGATTGTAGTAATTGCCGTACAAGTTTATACTTTTGTGTGGAGAAACCAGCTGGATTAATAATCATCTTATTTTGATCAAATTTTGCAGTATAAATCACGATCGCATATTTTTGTTTGAAAACTACCCATTAGATTTAGGTTAATCATCATGACATTGGAATTCAAGTTTTTGTTTGTATCAGTGCATGCTATTGCTAATCACCAAATTAATTACGTTTGTTGAAATTTTTGGAATAATTATTTTTTAAATGCCTGATTACTTAAACCTCACTGAGAGAAAATTTTAACGCGTTGTGCACAGGTAATTGGAGCTACTGCAACGTTTTATCATTGACATGGTTAGAATGTGTAGAAATTTAACGGTGAGGGAGTAAATTTTTATTTAAAATAATTCAAGTGACAGTGATCATAAAATTCAGTGGCAAATTGATAAAGTAGTCTTGAACTAAATTAACCATCTACTTAGAGATACATTAACAAATATCTGCATGCACATTTATTCCTAATATTGTGGAATTTGGCAAAGCATATTCATTGTGGTGTATTTGGCAAAACTTGAGTCTCTTTGTCTGTTCCGATATGATAATGCGATTTTAAGTTAGGCATTAGCCATGATTTCATTTGGGCAATTACGAAATATCAAAAAGTACCCTCTCTGCTAAGGATAATACACTCCTGCGGGAACTGGACATCCCAATATTTTGCAATCTGATTACAAATTATCTACCAAAAGTACATACCGCTACCAATTATATGATATTTTTAGATCATGGTCCACTAAAAAGTATTAAACGTGTTATGAATAGAAACGCATTCTAATATGGATTTCTTTTTACAATGGAATTATCTACAAAAAAAGTTCTCAATAGTGGTTACAGTGGAGACCAATATTCAAAACACAGTGGACAAGTCTTTACAAGCTAATCCTACCAGTAATAGAAACCACATCCTTTGTGTCTCTGCTTACATGCTTTTTAACATGGAGAGAAATTTCATCTGTATTTCAGAATTATTGGTCTTCTTGATGTTCAACTGTATGGAAATGGTTCTTGAAATTGTATTTCGGAATTAGTGATCTTGATTCGGAACAAAATGACTAATTTCCTTCTTACATTCCACATGTATGTAAATAGTATCGGTATTATATAAATGTTTGTGTAAATCTTACATGTTCTATACCGTTTTGAAACTCACAGCATAAGAGACCTCTGTTTTCTATATTGATATATTTCCTAAATATTTTTAAAGACCCGCGGCAACGCCGGGGCACTTTTTCTAATCTTACATACTTACGGGCACTTTTTCTAATCTTACCTACTTTGCATGAACCTTCCAATACGGTAGAAAACTAGCATTTTTGAATTAAGAATTATTTTTTAAATGCCTGATTACTTAAACCTCACCTAGAGAAAATTTTAGGGCATTGTGCATAGGTAATTGGAGCTACTGCAACTTTTTATCATTGACATGGTTGGAATGTGTAAAAATTTAACGGTGAGGGAGTAAATTTCTAATTAAAATAGTGCGAGTGACAGTGGTCATAAAGTTCAGTGGCAAATTGATGAAGTAATCTTGAACTAAATTAACCATCTACTTAGAGATACATCAACCTAAATTAACCATCTACTTAGAGATACATTAACAAACATCTGCATGCACATTTATTCCTAATATTGTGGACACTATATAATGATTGCCTACGATATTGTTGTTTACCAACTTGCATTCCAAATTTGAAAGATCATCTTTTACCATATGGCGCACTTTTACTGAGAATGTAGCGTTTATTGTGATTAATTGTTCAGTTTACATGTTTTTTGTGGTGCACCATATGGTGATGCATAAGCTCGAGAGGTCCTCTGGATTTTGGTAGTTGCAAATTTGCAATGATCAAGAAACATGGGACATGATACTAGAAAATGTGTTTGTAGATTCAAAAGTTAACCGTTGTTAATGTTATCATAGTGGAATTTCATTGGATTTTGATGTTGGGATACGATGAATCATGATCGGGTTATGATTAATGCTAATTAATGATATGAATCAAATGCTTGCAGTGTGTAATTATGATTGGATTAAAGGAGTTTGGGCTTTTTCTCTAATGAAAGTTATAAAACAAATTGTAAGTTTAGATACTTCACAAGTCAGAGGCCAAGTCTTAAAATATATTTCGTAATGTTTTCAGATAAATGTTTTCAATTTTTGCAGTGGGTTACTGAGACTTGAACCAGTCCGGGGTAAAAATGGTTGATAACGTTGCACCAGACTGGAACTTGCATAGTAGTTTAATGTTTAGTTCGTGGAAGAGTAATTTGTTATTGGTACAATTGGTTTCTCTTTGCATGCCTATACTCCGAAGAGATAAATTCAGGTATTGCCTGTTCGATTTTAGTTGTTTTTAAAGTTAATCATCCACTGCTTCTTCTTTGATTCATGTTTGTTTCTCTCAACCAAAAACCAGAGCCTTGCTTCTCCAACTGTCTCTCGCAGTAGAACAACATCTACCACCAAGGAGGCTCTTCGAGCTTCAGTCCAGGGGTAAGCTTCTCTCTTTTGATTGGATTCAACCATCGATCTGGTTTTCTGGTGGAAGTCATAATTTTCATCCCAATTTTTGTCCGAAAATCTTAAATTTTCTCTCAGAAATTTGAGAAATGAAGATTCTCTGTTTGTTTTTGTCTGTTTTGGAGACCCAACTGAATTTTGTGTTCCGGTCAATCTTGGATAATTCCCTTAGATTAAGGGAATTAAATTGTCCCAATTATGGTTTTTTTTTTTTTGGTGTTGGATCTGTTTGAATGTTTTGTTTTATTTTTGAGTTTTTGGAATTTTTATAGATCATGCCATGATGATAACAAAAAGGATTAGTATATTTGTGTATGCAATGAGTTTTAGTGAAAATTATACCATTCCAGAGTGGATTTTTGGACTTTGGTTTTCGCACTAAAAGGATTAAAAACTACCCTGTCCAATTAAATTATGAGTTTAATAAAGGTTAAAGTGAAAGTTTAATTAAAAGAAATTATCCATTAAAACCCCCCTATTCTCCGCAATTCGTTGTAGAATTTACACATCAATGGCTTTCTTTATCATTTTTTCTTAATGGGTTATCGATTCCTGTTTCCAGCTTTCCCAGCTCGAGTTCTTCTCTCTCATAACCTAGCTCGAGTCCTCAGGTAAATTCCATCTTCCTTTCTTCCTTGGTTTTTTCTTTGCAGCACTTAGCAGTACTATTCTCTTTATGTTTGGGTGAAATTATGTAAATTTTGAATTGTTTATCAAATTTGATTCTTAATTGTGGAAATGGGGTTGAATTTATTGTGGTATTAATTTTGCACACAAAGATTGAAGGGTTTGTTTTTATGCTTTCAAGCTTGGTTATTGAGAGGTTGTTGGTGTTGAATTAGTGGAAGTGGCCAAAAGCATATAATAAAAAATGAAGGGCATAATGATGTGGGAACATCATTATGAGGAGACAAATGATTATGTTTGTTGAAAAGAAAAAGAAAGGTCATGATGATATTTGTAAAGGATACTTTGAATTTTTTATTGGGTGCTCTTGTATGGATGAAGGTTGCAGCCGAATGAGAGAGAGAGGTAGAGTACACCATTTCTGTTTTAGTAGCCTATCTTTGAGAGAGCAAAGGTAGCTGCAGAGAGTAGAAAACTGAGAGCAGAAAAAGAAGAAGAAGGTGCTATTCTCTTTGGTTAGTAATCACCCACCAATGTAGTTGTTGTTGTAATAGCTTTGAGCTTTGTATAGAGAAGAAATTAATCACTATATTTTTTTCTCTATTTGTTTCTTTGGTGTGTGAGAGCTATTGGTTGTATTGGGGTTTTGGGTTGTGAGCTTGCCAACACTTTGTAAACTCCCATTTGGTTGATAGTGGATTATTGGGTGAGCTCCTACTGCTCCAAAGACGTACTCCAGTTAAACTGACTGTTGAGAAACCTCGTTAAAATCTTGGTGTCTTTTATATTCTGTTCTTGCATTCCATTTGATATATTTCATGTGGGTTAGCTTGAGTTGGTTCCAACGGGTTTGGTATTATCCTAGCACAACAGTTGGTCAGGGAATTTATTTTAGTTCCTATCCCCTTGGCTGTTTGCAAAGCAAAGCACAGATGATTCATGTATTATTTAGTTTTTGTGTTGGGTTGCGCATGCTTTCAAAAATATATGAATTTGTGCGTTTATGGTTATGAAAATGAGGGCTGCAGACCCTCATCCTTCACATTTTATTTCTCTTTATGCTTCTCCCTTTTGGGATTTTGTGGAACCAAATTTGTAATTTTTGTGTATTATGAAAGTTGAATATGTGGGAATCAATCAGTTCTTCATTTTTCGTGTATATGGAGAATGCTGTTTTTTGCACTTTTATGGTTTGATAAAATATATCGTTTGACCAAAAATAAAAAAAATAAAAAAACTTAAAGGGTGAGAATTTATGGTACTTTCCTTGGTGAGGGGTTGGTATCGAATTTCTGGGTTTAAAGCGGATCGATTTTTATATTTAGGTTTAATATGGGGATTAAATGAAAGGCGAATTTAGCCTTTTTCGAGTATTTTATTAGCAAGGAACAAAATGCCGATAATATCGGCGATATATCGCTGATATTATTGGTTTTTCGCTAGACCAATATTTTAATAGGTATCCAAGGGGTTTTCGTCAAAATATCATGATATTATCGCGAAATTTCAGAACTGTGCAAGTCGGAGACGAACACCGGAGCTTCTACAGCTCCGGCCGACTGTAAAACAGCCCCCTAAACTCCGATCTAGGTATGAAAATGAAATAGAAGACGAGAGGAACGTTTTTATAACGTCCGTTTGCCGTGAAATGGTCGGAGGTGTTCGGAAAGTTCGTCGACACCCACAGCCTCGCCGGAGATGGGTGTGCCTATTCCCGAGCCGATTTCATCCTAAAAACCTTGCAAAAACACGAGATAGAACTTCAATTTCACATCTAAGCTTCGATCTAGAATAGAAAAAGAAAAACCCGAAGCTTACCTAACCAGAGAAATTGAAGGAACTCGCCGGAGCAGGTGCGATGGTGTGCGTGTGGGTCTCGGTGCAGAGAGAAATGAAAGGTGTATGTGGGTCTCGGTGCAGAGAGAAAGGAGAGGGAGGAGCAGAAGGCCGTGGTGTGTGTGTAGGTCTCGGTGCAGAGAGAAATGAGAGATGTATGTGGGTCTCGGTGCAAAGAGAAATGAGAGGGAGGAGCAGAAGGCCGTGGTGTGTGTGTGGGAGATGGGAGAAGAGAGATCGAGAGATCTGTGTATGTGTGTGTGGGAGTGGAGAATGGAGATAATAGAGAAGGATCGAGAGAGAGAGATAGAGGTCTCTGTGTGTATGCGTGTGTGATGTTTGTGTGCGTGCGTTGTGTGCGTGTGTGGTTGCGTGCGTTGTGTGTGTGTAGGGTTCCTCCTGTTAGGAAGACACATGACTCACTCAGGATTCTTGACAACTTTTACAATTATTTTGACAATTTCAAACCACTTTTACAATTATAACTTGTACAATTTCAGACCATGGATGGTGGTTTCATTCAAAACCGTGTGCCATTGTGATATTCTTTCAAGAGGTGGAGTATCATAGTCATTCAAAGCATTTTCGTTTCTTCTTCTTCCCTTACCCCTTTCAAAGCTGCCACTGTGATATTCTTTCCAGAGGTGGAGTATCAGAGCCATTCAGAGCATTTTCATTTCTTCTTCTTCCCTTACCCCTTTCAAAGCCATTCCAAATCCATTCCAGAGCTTGAACACAAAGGGTTTCATATTTAAAGTAAGTTTACAAACTTATATTTATATTATTGTAATTTATACAACAACAAAAAAATTTGTGTGGACTCGTATGTTAATTTTTTTAAGTAATTAATACTTGCATGTTAGTTTTTGTAAGTAATTAAGTAATGTTAACAATTACATGTTAATTTTTTAAGTAATTAATACTTGCATGTTAGTTTTTGTAAGTAATTAAGTAATGTTAACAATTACATGTTAATTTTTTTAAGTAATTAAATAATGTTGTATAATTATTCCCTAGGATAATTTTAATATGTTTAATGTTATTTATTATTTTATTAATATTAGGTTTTATTATCAAATTGGATTATTATTCATTAATATTAGGTTTTTTTAATTATCAAATTGGATTATTATTCATTAAATTGGATTATTCATTAAATTGGATTATTATTAAATTGGATTATTATCAAATTGGATTATTATTCATCACTATGTTTTATATTAGGATTATTTTTTTATCAAATTGGATTATTATTCATTAATATTAGATTTTTTTATTCCATATTATTTTTATAATTACTTAAATTTTTACAATCATTTCTTTACTTCGTATTTAATTCTTCTGTAGAATAACTTTATTATTTAGGTTCTCTTATATAACCGCCATCACTACTATATTTTTTGGCCAAAAAATAATTGTCTAATTTTCATAAAAAATAAATATAGGTACGTTTAAGATGTCCAGTGGAGTTATTAAACGTGATTCAGCTTGGGAACATGGAGACCCAATAGACGGAAACAAACATGGCACAATTTGCAAATATTGTGGTCGGGTAATGAAGAGTGGCGGAGTGACACGACTTAAGTACCATCTTAGTGGATTAGATCCAGCAAAAAATGTCCAACAATGCGATAATGTCCCCCCAGAAGTGAAGACATTCATCAGCACATTATTAAAAAATAAAAAACAGCATAAGGAAAAGATAACACATGGAATGGAAAATATTCGAGCTGGGCTACGGGGAGAAGTCTATGGCCAAGCGGTTGATAGTGATGATGATGACGATGAGGACGAATGTGATGATGACATGGGACCTGAAGAACGACGCAGTTTGAAACAAGCATTACGTGCCTCCAAACAGTCAGCATGGGAAAGAGAACAACTTCATAAAATTCCTAATAGAGCACAAGGTTCCGGGACAAGTGGTGATGCACAAATGAGACGGGGAGGCAGTCTTAGAGAATCACAACCAACACCACCAATAGCCCCAAGTTTATATAAGTCATCCAAAGCACGTCAAAAGAGTGTTTGAAGTTATTTCACTCGAGGTAATGTGAAGAAGGGAATGAGGCGTCTAATTAGCAAGTTCTTTATCTATGAAAATGTCCCTGCTGAGAAAGCATCATCACATCATATCAAAAATATGGTAGTGGGATGTCAACAGGCCGGTGTTGGAGTACAACCTCCCACACCCTATGAGATAAGAAACAAATATTTGGATATGGAGTATACAAACATTGGCGAGTATGTTAACAAGGTCAAAGTGGGAAACTAATGGTTGCACAATCATGTGTGAAGGATGGATCGGCCCGACCAGATTATCTATCATAAACTTCATGGTATACTCCAAGGGAAAGACAATTTTTTTGAAGTCTGTTGATGTTTCAGACCATATAAAGAACTACAAGTATATTTACAAATTATTGAGGGATGTAATCATGGAGGTGGGAGAGCATAATGTTGTCCAAGTCGTGACCGACAACGGTTCTGCATTTGTCAAAGCTGGAAAAAAAGTTAATGAAGCATCATAATGTGTTTTGGACATCATGTGCAGCACATTGTATTGATCTCATGTTTGAGGCAATGGGGAAGAGAGAGAATGTTGCTACTGTGGTAAAAATAGCTAGAACGATCACAAATTATATTTACAATCACAGTTGTTTGTTGGCAAAGATGCGTGAATTTTGCAAAGGAGAAATTATTCGTCCAGCTACCACTCGATTCGCCACCAACTATATTGCATTAGACAGCCTACTTAAGAAGAAAGCAGGGTTGAACCAACTATTCACTAGTGACGATTGGGCCAACCACAATTTCAGCCGCTCAAATGCAGGTCGTATGGTGGAAAGTATAGTGCTTGATCATGCTTTTTGGACATGTGTGCCAAGTGTTTGAACCTCTTTACAAAGTTTTACGGATCGTTGACACAGAAGTGTATCCTACCATCAGCAATTGCACCAAATTAGAAGTTTTATCTGTCGGCCTCAATAATTTTGGAGGAGTGCTGCCTGAATCTATCAGCAATCTCTCAACAAAGCTCAGGAAAATAAATTTTCATGACAATCAAATACGCGGAAACATTCCCAACGGGGTTGGAAATCTCATCAACTTGGAGAGACTGGGCTTTTCAACAAATTTATTGGCAGGCACTATACCGAATTCAATAGGTAAATTGAATAAGCTTTATGAAATATATCTACATTTAAATGAATTGTCAGGTAATGTTCCATCATCTCTAGGAAATCTCACTTCCTTAAGCAATTTGTATCTCCAATCAAACCAGTTAAATGGAAGCATACCACAAAGTCTCGGAGACTGCAGGTTTATGATATATTTGGATCTTTCTCATAACAATCTTAGCGGTCCAATTCCAAAACAAGTCATCAATTTACCTATTTACTTGAATCTATCTGGAAACCAACTTACTGAATCTATTCCCATGGAAGTAGGCAACGTACAACTTCTTGCTTTCTTGGATGTTTCTGAAAACAAGCTATCTGGTGAGATTCCACAAAGCTTAGGGAGTTGCACAAGTTTGACGACTCTGTCCCTGAGAGAAAATTTATTGCAGGGGACAATTCCTAAATCCTTGAGCTCTTTGAGAGGAATTGAAGATTTTGACCTCTCTCGCAACAACTTGTCTGGCATAATTCCTAACTACTTGGGGAGTTTCCCCTTCTTGCAGAATTTGAACCTTTCATTTAACGATTTTGAAGGTGCAGTACCAATCCAAGGAGTTTTTAAGAATCCAAGTGTGGTATCTGTTGTGGGAAACACGCGGCTTTGTGGAGGTATACCTCACTTAAGATTGCCTAAATGCATCTCCAAGCAATCTAAGCGCGGGTTATCTCCTAAGTTGAACTTAATTATCTCAGTTTCCTGTGGGGTTGTCGGCGTGGTCTTGGTGTTGTTACTTGCCCTTCTTTATCGATCAAGAAAGGCTAGAGAGCTTAAGTCAACTTCAGGATCATCACTGGGGGTTTCACTCTTGAAACTGTCCTATGGAGATCTCCTCAAAGCAACTGATGGGTTCTCTGCTTCGAATCTGATTGGTTCTGGAAGTTTCGGGTCCGTGTACAAGGGAGTTCTCAATCAGCATGAAGAAAGAAATGTTGCGGTGAAAGTACTCAATCTTCAAACTTCAAGAGCTTCTAAAAGTTTCATATCTGAATGTGAAGCCTTGAAAAGCATTAGGCATCGAAATCTTGTCAAGCTACTGACTGCTTGTTCAAGCATTGATTTTCAAGGAAACGATTTCAAAGCCCTGGTGTATGAGTTCATGGTGAATGGAAGCCTAGATGAGTCATTGCACATATCAGCTCAAGGAGTAGATAGGCCAGCCAATCTGCCAAAGAATCTGAATCTCACTCAAAGAGTTAACATTGCCATCGATGTAGCATGCGCTCTGGATTATTTGCACAACCACTCCCACATGCCAATAGTTCATTGTGATATAAAGCCCAGCAACATTTTGTTAGCAGTGACATGACTGCTTGTGTTGGTGATTTTGGTTTAGCAAGGTACCTCCGGGATGCTTCTTGCCCATCTCCTTTGCACGATAGCAGTTCCAATGTCATAAAAGGCACCATAGGCTATACTCCCCCAGGTAAATTTTCTTTTGTATATATTTTATTTGTGCTTCCAGTATGGTTTTGTATATAGCATGAGTTTTTTGAAGTCACATATAAGAACAAAGCTATGTTTTTGTGCATATAACTTAAAGAGTATGGAATGGGAGGCGAGCTGTCAACATATGGCGATGTGTATAACTACGGAATACTGTTGTTGGAGATGTTAACTGGCAAGAGGCCGACATATGACATGTTTAAAGGTGGTATGGACCTGCACAATTTTGTTATAACGGCTCTACCAGACATGTGGAAGAAATATGTGATCCACTACTTGTTCAAATAGAAGAAAGCAAAAGCAGTACTAATCCCAGAAGTAACAGGGGGAATCATACCCCAAATGATCAAAGAAAAAGGGTTGTGCGGTGCTTGACTTCCATTGCAAGAGTGGGAGTGGCTTGTTCTGTAGCTATGCCGAGGGAGCGAAAAGACATGAGCAATGTGGTCGCTGAATTGAGTCTAATAAGGGACATGCTAACTGGAATCAGATACCAAGTGAGCTTCTCTGATCAAGGCCCATGTAGTGAGAAATAATAGCCTGTCATCATTATTTCAACTGCCATGAAACTTGGACAGTAGTTTGCGTGGAGTGGTCTGTCGGTTTTTATATTTTTGCAGTTGCTTTTATTGTATGATTTGTGAATGATCTTTGTAAGATCATCTTTGCGCTTGCTTGGATGTCTATTTAAGTTTAGTGTTCTGTCTGTTTAATATTTTGCGTTACTAAGTTTGTGTTTGTCCAGTCTTCAAATTTGTCAATCTTTCTTACTTTGTTGTTTACATTGATTGTTTACACACTTGTTATTGTAGTATATACCGGCAATTGAACCTGCGCGATGCCGTAGGTTTTTAATTGTGTTAAACGTGTAGAATATGTTAAAATCCATTTACATCCATATCAAACTCTATTTACATCCTTATGTTCATTAAGGAATAAAAGATAGGTGTTTACAGAACACATTACATAGCTAAAAAAGTTGGAGACTAAGCTGTTCATATAGATATAATACACACCAAAATATTTTTGTTTTTCACGTCCCAACTTTCAGATTGTTCCTCAGGACTTCACTCTTCTTTCTTCATCGTTGCCAAAAAGATGTTCTTCTGGCCCAGTCCGTTAAAATATCGTGTGAATGTAATTGAAACCTGAGACAACAGATAGATAGCTAGGAAGAAAGAAAAACACATGCATGAAGAAAACTTTTAATTTTAGACATACACCAACCTACATTCTTACACAATTCTTCCCGTTTTCCCAAATCTTTCCAGACATCAATGAAAACAAAACTGTTCGTAGCAATGAAAACGTAATTTCTACTAATTGCATCCATACAAAAGCTGACAACCCAATGAGGCAGCATTAAGTTACAATGCTTGATCCTCTAATGGAACATTGTTAAAAATTCAAGCACTTGAGCATCTTTTGAGTTTAATTACTACTACTTAAACATGCAAAAAATTGGCTAGACTTTTTTTAATTAACACATCCGTAAGATAGCTAATTCTAATTAGTCTCATGACGAGCAAATAGGTGAATTTGGATTGGCAGTTCTAATATTCACATCTAATATTGACGTATAAGAAAACAAATGGGGGACATATAAGCAAAGCTGAGACAGAGAGTTTACATATATAATCCCCATTTCCTCTTTTTTCATCTGCTCTCAGATACAATGTGAGTGACTAAATGAGTGCATTTAAATTAGAAAGAGATGACATAGGCATAACTGGACAAAGAAAAGGAGGAAGATAAGATGAAACAAAGAAAAGGCCTTTAAAAAAAATTTGACAGAGGTGTTTTCAGCAAGTAATAAAACAGAGGCATTTCCAAACAGAAGATTAAGTGTTAGACTTGAGTCACAGACTCAAATGAGTACTGAAGGGGGAGGAGAAAAGGCTAACCTCCACCGGAGGCAAATTAGGGACGCATGCGTACGGTTCAACGCCAATGCATAGGATGGTATATTTTGACAATTCAAGTTCCTAAACACGTAAAATAGGATGAAAATAAATGATTTTATGCAATAGATGCGCAATTCTCGTCAATATTTATGTTTTCATGTAAAGGCAGAGAACTGATAGCATTCAACATTGCTCACTCCTTATCTAATGAAAAATAGTTTTGCTCCTAACATTCAATTCCACCGATGACTGGTTTACGAGTTTCAGCCAATTCCTCTCTCACCCTGCGGAAATCCTCCTTATGACAAAAACACAACCCGATTGAAACAATAATCTTAAGCATGACGACAAATTAGCAAGGATTTGTATCAGTGATGTCAGGACTATTGTTTTCATACCTGTGCAGTCAGAAGAGAGATTCTTTGGCAATCACCTGCAACGGTACACAAACACCATCAAATTTCCAAAATCGGAAAAATTACCAAAAAAAAAAACCCACTTAGGGTAAAAGGGCCCAAATACTTTTTGGGAAAAAAAAAAGGACCGGCTATTATAAGAGGAGTGGGGGAAAAATTAGAGGGGGAGACCAGATGGCAACAGGGAGAGGAAGGAAAAAAGGGAATTGCGGAAGAGAAAAAGGGGGGGGGGGGGAACGTTCTTTCACGTTCTTCCTGGCTTTGCAAGGGAGGAAATAGGAGAGGGAGAGAGGAGAGCTTCTTCTTCGAAGGCAAGAGGGGAATCAAATCATTGATCTCGCAGAAACCCTAATTTGTTTCATTTTCTGTGGTTGATCGGAACTCAGAAGTGCTATAGAAACAGTCAAAGCTAATCCTCCATGACCAAAAGCTCCTTCAAGCTCAAACACCCACTCGGTTCTCTCTCTCTCTCTAACACACAACCACACAAGTATTTTATGTTTTGTGTACTGATGGGATTGTTATTGATCTTGGGTGACCCTGAATTTTGTTGATAGATGTGTATCTTGCAATTTCCCTAATAGTGGAACCAAAGATTTAAAAGTTGTGTTCTTTATTCAATTAGGTTTAAGATAAATTCTTTGATTTGGGTTTTGTGTGAAATTCAATTATTTTCCCCAATTCTTGTTCTTCCTCTGTATAATTGTGAGTTATATGATCTGGGTTGTTGCTGTTTTAAGATTTGATTGGGATGATAGTTTTCTTTTCCAACATATGATCATTACTTGAGGTTATGTGATTGAATTGATCTAAACATTTCTGTTTTGATTGTAAATTGTAATTATACTTTGTGTGACGTTCTTTGTTCTTGATTTACTAAATTAGCACTAGTGGAGTCATGCATGAGATTTAAGCAAAGAATATTGAGTAGGTGAAAATGAATAGTAGTTGGAGCCTGCGAATGAAAATGGAAGCGAATGAAAATGAAAACAATTTTAGCTTTGCGTTTGTGTTTTCGCAATTCAGCAGCTGATTGTTGATTAATTTTGCTGATAATCGCACACATTCTCAGCGTTTCGTCAAATAAATCACTTGTTGACTCTCTTTTCATTACAAAGGATGGTTTTTATTTCTATGCTATGTTGACTGGCTTATCTGTGTTTTAAGCATGTGCATGTTTTGGTTTCGGAATTGTATGTCTAATGATTCGTATTAATAATTTGAAAGTTTCCAGTAGACATATTCATAAACATATCCATTGATGTACTTGTGTTCATGTCAGCATGGAGAAGGATATTAGTGGCAGAGTTATAGTTATTACATCTTCTTTCTTTTTACAAGTACTGATGATGATTATGATATATGTGCGTTTAATTATCTTTTTAGTAATGTGAATGGTAAGTCCAATAAATGTTGTGACAATGTGATCGTAGATTCCTATTAGAAGTATTTTTGTAGAACTTATATGCTTGTGAGGCATTTGAGTTGGTGGGCATGGGAATTGTTGGTGTAGGTGATTACGTTGTAACCCATAGGGGTTAAGTGATGGGTAAGTTGGGTGTGTTGAATTTTCTGCACTATGTAGTAGTTGTACATTGATGGTCCTGCTTGGTATATCCGCGTTGGGGGACCATATGCATTCTAGAAGTGAGGAGGATTAGTTGTACTTGGTACATGTGATGGGGGAATCATATGCTTATTTGGATTCCTTTGAGTGATGGTCCGGAATCGTATCCAACTTGTATTTCATCGAGTGGTTCGGTTCTATATGCATGGTGCTCCGAGATTCCGTTGAGTGATGGTCTAGAATCCCTTTTACACTACGATTCTGTTGAGTGATGGTCCGGAATCTCTTTTACACCACGATTCCGTTGAGTGATGGTCCGGAATTGTATCCTGGTCTGGATTCCGTTGAGTGGTCCGGAATCCCTTTGGTGTCTTGGTCCCTTGGATTTGTTTTCAGCTTCAAGGATGTAGGCTTCGGCCGAATTGCGTTCCTCTAACCTAGTGTTCAATGTACATATGAACGATGGATTTTGAGAATCTTGTGGTTTGAACTAGAAAAGTCGCTGGATGTTTGGGTGACTCCTTCGGAGTTATTGAGACTTGGCTATGTATTCACATTTACGAACTTATATTTGAGATTTATAATTGTGCTCGATGGAATTGATTTTACATACAACAGGTATGGATAGATTGCAAGAATCCGATTGACATGGTGGTTCTGTTGTGTGGTCCGGAACCCGATTTGGTTGGATTCCGTTGAGTGGTCCGGAATCCTTACTCTCGCATATTTTCAAAGGGTTAGTCTAAAACCCTAGATTCAAGTGAATGAGGATTATCCACATTAGACCTTGTGAATATAAAATAGATTTACCATGTTATTGCTCATAATCCAAGAAGGGTATTATACAGAGTTCCCTGGGTTAAATTGTGAAATGATATGTTTCTACATGCGTTGATTAACATAATTAAATGCTAAGATCATATATCTTTAATTCATGAATTGATTGATTGACGGGATTGTGGAATGACCTTGGTTTTGGTTGTTAATATTATGATTATTTTTAATTGATCAATGTGGCTTGAGAATATTATGTGCTTCGTTGGTTATTCAATATGTTACAGGCTGTGGATGGAAGTATCGTGCTAAAAATATGGAATTTATATAATGGATGGAATGAGAACTTTGAACGGTATGTTGGTTTGTTTTGTAGCCGGAACTTGGTAATGTCATGCATGTCAAGTTCTAATAATTGATTACAGAATGCTATGTATTCCTGTTAGATTGCATTGGAATAATTGTCTAAATTAGTGAACAATGAACTACGAATGACTTGATCTCTGTTTAGGGTAACGAGGAGGTTAGATGCAGCCATAAAGCTTACGAAAAATTATTATGCGACTTGGACCTTGAATTATGCTATGTACATATTCCAAAGGCGGGATATATTCGAGATACAGGTATTTGATGACGTCACGTGTCGATCTTGGACGTACGTCGGGATCGGGGCGTGACAGTATAACTACGGAATACTGTTGTTGGAGATGTTAACTGGCAAGAGGCCGACATATGACATGTTTAATAGTGGTGTAGACCTACATAATTTTGTTATGATGGCGCTACCAGAATGTGCGGGAGAAATATGTGATCCACTACTTGTTCAAATAGAAGAAAGCCTCAACAGTACTAATCCCATAAGTAATAGGGGGAATCATGCCTCAAATGATCGAAGAAAAAGGGTTGTAGAGTGCTTGACTTCCATTGCAAGAGTAGGAGTTGCTTGTTCTGTAGCGATGCCGAGAGAGCGAAAAGACATGAGCAATGTGGTAGCTGAATTGAGTCTAATAAGGGATGTGCTAACTGGAACTAGGATGCCTAGAGAGTATCCGTGATGACGATCCAAGTAGTGAGTAATAATACCCTATTATCGTTAAATAAAATCCCATGACTGTGCTGGAACTTTGCATGGTGATCTTCTGAATGATGACGAGGAGGACTGGATCAAGTGAAGTGGATTTTCCTGTTTTTGTCACTTTGTTTGTTTTGTGAATGATCTTAATTTGTAAGATCATCTTTATGTTTTGTTGGAAATTTGGAATTTGTCAATTTAAGGTTGGTTCATGTTCTTATAATTTTTTTTTTCGAACCAACGATATTATTTACACTGAGGGGAAGGGGTGAGTTTATTCTTACAATAGGCTAGCAATAATGTGGTTCAAATTCGTCTTTGACGAGAATCGAACCTAAGATTACTCACTTACAAGTGAAGAGATATACGACTAGACTGTAGTACTAAATTGGTCAAGTTCTTATAATTAAATTGTTTGAATGGTACCATCTCTCCCTCCCGCCATACACAACCTCTCTTCAATAGAATACTTTTCTGTCACGGAACTCTTCCTCCTGGCTTGGGCCACGCTGGATTTCCATGGTAAATATTACTGACAATAAAAACCAATTCAGTGGACCAATGCCAATTTCAATCTCGAATGCCTCGAGCCTCTATCGACATCAAATCCAACACATTGAGTTTACTGGAAAAGTGCCTAGTTTGGCACGACTGTCGAATCTGGAAGTTTTATTACTTTAGTAATAACAATCTTGGAAATAATGAGGAAGGTGACTTGGCTTTCCTCTGTTCTCTAGTTAATTGTACCAATTTAGAACTTTTATCTTTTGGTTGGAATACTTTTGGAGGATTGCTGCCTGAATCCATCAGCAATCTCTCAACCCGGCTCAGAGTCAAGTTGGAGGGAAACATTCCCTACATCCATGACTGAGTCCTCCAGCAAAACTACTTGTAATCTTTGGCTTGTTTGGTATCCTATTTGAAATTTTTTTATCATTTCTTAAAACATTTCTTAAAAACAATTTTCTTTAAGACTCAAAAATTTGTTTGGTATGCAATTTAAAAATATTAAATCTTCTCACTTAAACTGGACAAAGAGATCCCAAAAGAGAGGGTCGAGGGAGAAAGAGGAAAGATGATGAAAGAAAGTAAGACATGATTGGAGGAAAGATAAAGAAGAGAGAGGATCATAGGAGATAGAGAGGAAGATGAGTGAGAGAAAGAACCAAGAGAATGAAGAAAGTAGATTGGAGGAGAGACGAAAAATGTAAAAAAAAAAAAAAAAAAAAAAAAAAAAGAGAAGGGGGAGATAGAAAGAAGAAAAAAGAGAGATAGATTTGGAGTGAGAGGGGAGGAATGAGAGAAAAGAAATGAGTGAGTTTAAATTTAAAAACTCTAAAAACTCACTTTTTGTTTTTTAAGATAATAGACTATATTTTTGAGTTAGTCTTAAGTTCAGTTTTGAAAATAAGCCTACCAAACAAGTTTTTAAGGCCTAAAACTTGAAAAATTGTTTTTGAGTTTAAAAAGTTGAATTTAAATAGAATACCAAACAGCCCATTAGTTTGCTCAGGCTTCGAAATCATTTCCAAAATTTTTTTGGGGGTTTAAAAACGGGAATTTTAACGAAAAGCACCTGGTACTGTTCACTTTAACGAAAAACCACATTTTTACACTAAAAAGTCAATCCTGTTACTATTCATTTTACCCTTTATTTTGTCCTTATCATTAAAACTTAAAGTTTTCAAGCCCGTTTCATTAGTTTTCCTTTTAAAAACTCAGGAATTGCCCGAGTTTCCAGAACTGTTTGGGAGTTGCATGAGTTTGAGGACTCTGTCAATGAGAGGTAACTTATTGGATGGGACAATTCCTGAATCCTTGAGTTCTTTGAGAGGGATTGAATATTTCGATCTTTCTCGTAGCAACCTTTCCGGCGAATTCCCAGCTACTTGAAGCCTTTCAAGTTGCAGAATTTGAACCTCTCATTTAACAATTTTGAAGGTGCAGTAGCAATGCAAGGAATTTTAGAAAACACAAATGCAATTTCGACCATGGGAAACACACGGCTTTATGGCGGTGCACCTAATTTAAGATTGCCCTAATGCTTTATCTAAGAAAGTACTACTTCTTAGGCTGAAAATATTCTCTCAATTACTTATGGGGTTGTTGGATTGATCGTAGTGTTGTAACTTGTGCTTCTTTGCCGATCAAGAAAAGCAACAGATGGGTTCTCGGCTGCAAATTTGATTGGTGGTGGAAGTTCTCGGCTGCAAATTCTCAATCAGCATGAAGAAAGAATTGCTGAAGTGAAAGAACTCAATCTTCAAAATTCAAGTGCTTCTACAAGTTTCATAGCTGAATCTGAAGCCTTGAAAAGAATTAGGCACCCAAATCTTGTCAAACTACCGACTGCTTGTTCAAGCATCGATTCTCAAGGAAACGAGTTCAAAGCTTTGGTTAACTGGTTCAAGGTGAAGGGAAGCCTAGAAGAATGGCGGAATAGGTCAGTTCAAAGAGTAAACATGCCAACCAATCTGCAGAAACATTCAGATCTTATTCAGAGAGTAAACATTGCCATTGACCTAGGGTCTGCTCTGGAATTCTGCTATTTGAGATGCTAACTGGCAAGAGGCTGACAGCTGACATGTTTAAAGATGGTACGAATCTACAGAACGTTATTTTGTTGGCTTTGCCCAAATGTGTGGAGGAAGTATGTGATCCACTGCTTCTTCAAAGAGAAGAAAGTAACACTAGTACTAATGCCACAGACAATGAAGAATATCGTGCCCTAGATGAGGAAAGACAAAGAGTTGAGGTATGATTGATTTGCATTGCATGAATAGGAGTTGCTTGTTCTGCAGTAATGCCAACAGAAAGATCGAACCAAATCATAAACATTTTAACAAGTTTTTGTTTTTTAGATAAACAATCAATTTAACAATTTGTTATCAGAAATATGATCACTAAGCATGCAGTTATTGAAAACTGCCGAAATCAAAACAACAACTTCCACTCAATTTCTCAGCAACAGAAAGAACAAGCCAAATCAAAACCAACAACTTTCAACTAAATTGCAACCAAGAGTCAAAATTTAATTGCTATACAGAACTATCGATTCAATCGCAAACAATTGGAATTCAAAACCCTACCTCCTCCATTCTCTGAGAGTGAAGCCCTCCTCAGCAAGCATCTCTGACGAAGGTGGCAAAATCGGATCGTCGGACCCGCCAAACCCTCCATAAAACCCTTGGCCGTTCGATTCGGCGTAGATAGACGGAGGAGAGAAGGCCTTCGACGCCGGCTGAGTGGTGAAAGCGTCGTCTACGGCGGAGCCGTGAAAGATTGGGGAATCGATGGTGGAGTCCTTGAGCGACTCGGAGTCGACGAAGGAGTCGAATCGCTGGGAGGAGAGTCAGGGGTCGTAACCCAGGTAACCATCGTCATCGAACAGGCGAGTTGACCCGATGTTCGGGACCGAGTCGTCTTCCGGCTGAGTGAACGAGGCCATGATTAAGGGCTGGTTTGATATTGCTGTGCTTTGAAAAAAATTTGCTGTGAGAATAAGCGGCTGTGAAATAAATCAGCAGAGTGTTTGGTAAACTTTTTTGTAAAGGTGCTTTTGGAAAAAAAAGCTGTCTAATAGTGGGTCTTTTCATTAAAGAAGTATTGTAGCTCCGTGTGCTTTGAAAAAAAGCCAGTTTTCCAAAGCTGCAAATAGCAGCTTCAGCTTTTTCCTTTGATTTCAGCTTATTCTCACAACAGCTTCCAAAATAAGTTTTTTTTTTTCAGTTTACCAAACACCTAAAACCCTCACAGCTTTTTTTCATAGGTGATTTTTTTTTAAGCACCTCACTCCCAAACTAGGTCTAAGTCAAGTGCACTGATGAGCGAAATGCTCCCGAAGGCAAAAACTCACGCGGGAAAAATATCGGCACGCTTTATGTTGGGGTGGGCCGACTCACTGGGCCTTCATTTGGTGCCTGACTATCCGGTCCAATGTTTTAATTTGGATGTTTTTGAGATTTTGGGTTCGTCCCTCGATTCTGCTCCTCGATTCGCTACCCAGAAGATCAGTTCTCAAGGTTCGATGTTTCCTCCTCAACTTCATCCTTACCCCTCACTGATTATTTATTTCGGTATTTCTTTCATAATGGTTTTTCTATTTTTTATTAATTTTGGTTATGTGATTAGTGATTTTTGTTCTTCATTTTATTTTGGGTTTTTCTTTCTGTCGTTTTAGGGTTTTTTGCTCTGCAGATTTCGATCAAATTGCCTGCATTTGAATTATTTTGTAATTTTCGTAATTTGTATTGGGTGGAATTGGCCTTTCTATTCTCTAAAATCTTTGTTAGGGATTGCATTTTGTTTAAATTTTGTGAGTATAAAAAGATTGGGACTTTTTCTTATTTTAAATTATTTACACAGTTCCAAAGCACTGTGTGTTAAACAGTGGAATTTTGATTCAGGCTGTAGGAATTGGTGCAACTTTATGGGGTTTGTGCGATGTTATTTTGATTAGTTGTTGGCTAAAATTTGGTTCTTTTGATTTGGGTTTGGTGAAATTGTTTCAACGGTGGGCGGGATTGGTGTTCAGGAATATTATGGTTTTCTGAGGTTTTGATAGGTTTGTCATAAATGGAGGATGTTAATGAAGTTAATGAACATGCTTATCTTTGTAGGCTTGACTTCTGAAAATAAAACCGACTCTTTTCAATTGTTGGGAAAGGTTTGAATTTTGGGTTATTTTGCGGATGTTATTCAATTGAATGAAAAATTGATGTTTTTTTAACTTGTTGAATAAAATTGTGGTTTATGGTATTCAATCAATGGAGAATGTGACTTTCACAAGCTCCAAGCCTCTGTCAATTATAGACATCTCAATATGTATCTAAAATTTGCTTAAGACACTGGTGGAAAAATGTATTTAACATTTTACGTTCATATGCATAGGCTTGACTTCTAAAAACGTATCCTGCAAAGCTATGCTTCACAAGTTTACAATGCCCGTCAATTGCAGCACATACATTTGTGTTGTATAATTGTATTCGATAAGGATAATACTATCACTGCACCTTATTCCTCGACACCTTGGCCTTCTTGAGTCTTCGTTGGAGCATTGCAAATCAGTTTTCCGACTCGATATCATGGTGCTCAGTAATTCGGCTGGTAATTTTTGGCATAATCCATTTGAAAATTTTAGTTGTTTTTGTTGTTGGTTATATTTATTTGTCAAAGTAATGATTTTGGTTTCATGGTCAGGGCTTTATGAGTATGATCATGAACCGTCAAAAGCTAGGGAGATTGAAGTGGCAATTAGAATTAAAGTGATAATACATAGTAAGTGTTTGTTTTTTTTTATTTTTTATTAATTTCTGCAGCAAAGTTTTTGAATTTCTCATTTTTCAGACACCAAATTCCATTTGAAAAGACTAGGTTGGTTAAATACAGGTTTTTCATAGGAACTTATGGTATTTTTTTTTTTTTGGTGTTAGATTTGTTTGAATGTTTTGTTTTATTATTGGGTTTTTGGAATTTTAACTAGACTCACGTTATGGATCATGCCATGATGATAACAAAAAGGATTAGTAGAATGTTTTTTTTTTGTGTGTATGCCATGATGATACCATTGCAGTGAGTGGATTTTTGGACTTTGGTTTCGCACTAAAAGGATTAAAAACTACCCTGTCCAATTAAATTATAAGTTTAATAAAGGTTGAAGTGAAAGTTTAATTAAAAGAAATTATCCCTTAAAACCCCCCTTATTCTCCGCAATTCGTTCTAGAATTTACACATCAATGGCTTTCTTTATCATTTTTTCTTAATGGGGTATCGATTCCTGTTTTCAGCTTTCCCAGCTCGAGTTCTTCTCTATCAGAATTAGGGATGGGTAAATATCCATTAGTTATGGATAATTGCGGTTACCCGTTCATTTAAATTAAACAATTACGGTTATGGGTAACCGTTTAGATAAATAAACGGTTATGGGTATAACCGTTTACCTGCAAAATTTAAATGGGTGGTTATAGATATTAACCATGGTTATAAACAGGTAACCGTTTAACCATTTATTTTATATATGTAAAACTAACACAAACCATGTTCTCGATCCAATAATACTTAGCACACAATAAATTAGTAAGGAATTCATCGGTCATTCTCTCAATAACACTACTACAGGAATGATGATTCTCATCATCAAGGAATTGGCCAAATTAATTTAAATTCCTTACGGGTAACCGTGAAATTGACATAAATGTCTTTTAAACAATTTTTGTAACCTAATAATACTTATCAAATATTATATTTACCTTCATTGGTAACAGTTAAAAATATCGTCTGTAAACTATTATTTCAATTATTGGAATGGTATAAGGACTTAAAAAATTAAAATATGGAAATGTATGATGAATGTACCTATAACGGTGTTTAATTGTCATAAAAAATAAAATTATGACAATGTTTTTTTAATTTTCAAGTTGTTAAAAAACACGTAGACGGGTGAAAAAGGGTAATGGTAAAAAAAAAGGATAAACGGGTTAAAAATGATAAATGGGTAAACGAGTATTAAACGGTTACGGTTAAATGGGTATGCGGTTATGGGTATGGTTAACTGTTTATAATCGGTTATGGGTATGAGTATAACCGCTTAGGCAATTACCCAACGGGTAAACGGTTATGCGGGTATGAGCATAAACGGTTATGGGTAAATTAACCACGGTTACCCGCCTTCATAACCATTGCCCATCCCTAATCAGAACCCAGCTCGAGTCCTCAGGTAAAATCCATCTTCCATTCTTTCTTGGTTTTTTTTTCTCAGCATCTAACAGTACTATTCTCTTTATGTTTGGGTGAAATTCTGTAAATTTTGTATTTTTATCAAATTTGATTCTTAATTGTGGAAATGGGGTTGAATTTATTGTGATATTAATTTTGCACACAAAGATTGAAGGGTTTGTTTTTATGCTTTCAAGCTTGGTTATTGAGAGGTTGTTGGTCAGGTAATTTATTTTAGTTCCTATCCCCTTGGCTGTTTGCAAAGGAAAACACAGATGATTCATGTATTATTTAAGTTTTTATTTAGTTTTTGTGTTGGGTTGCACATGCTTTCGAAAATATAAGAATTTGTGCGTTTGTGGATATGAAAATCAGGGCTGCGGACCCTCATCCTTCACATTTTAGTTTCTCTTTTTAGTTCTCCCTTTTGGGATTTTGTGAAACCAAATTTGTAATAGACGAGGATTGTCTGCCCTCCACTTTTGGTATCCTTTCTGTGCCCTCATGTTTTGTGTGATTACGAATAAGCTACGTCACATTTTATATTGTTTTTATATATATATAACAAGACAAAAATAAATAGTCATATAAAATGTTGACGTGGCTTAACCGTGATCACACAAATAGGAGAGCACGGGGAGGGCACCGAAAGTGGAGGGCAGACAATCCTTGTCCATTTGTAATTATTGTGTATTATGAAAGTTGAATACGTGGGAATCAATCAGTTCTTAATTTTTCGTGTATATGGAGAATGCTATTTTCTGCACTTTTATGGTTTTGGGTAGTATACTATTATTACAATTTTTTTATATAGAACTTATGGTTTTTTTTTTTTTTTGTCAGTTTTTATAACAAGAGTGAGCTCTAAGGGTTAAAATTTTCAGAGTTTTGGTACTTTCCTTTGTCTCTCTGCTTACATGGTTTTTAACATGGAGAGAAATTTAATCCGTATTTCAGAATTAGTGATCTTCTTGATGTTCAACTGTAGGGAAATGGTTCTTGAAATTGTATTTTGGAATTAGTGATCTTGATTCAGAACAAAAGGATTAATTTCTTTCCTACATTCCACATGTATGTAAATAGTATCGCTATATATACAAATGTTACATGTTCTATACAGTTTTGAAACTCACAGCATAAGAGGCCTCTGTTTTCTACATTGACATATTTCCTAAATATTTTAAAGATTTCTAGTCTTACATACTTACGAGCACTTTTTCTAGTCTTACCTAATTTTGCGTGAACCTTCCAATACGGGCACTTTTCCTAGTCTTACCTACTTTGCATGAACCTTCCAATACGGGCACTTCTTCTAGTTTTACCCACTTTGCGTGAACCTTCCAATACGGTAGAAAACTAGCTAGTGGGTCTCTACGTTTTACTTTCTGCTTTTTATGATAATTCTAATGTAAAATGTCAAAGTCTTCTTTTTTCATCAAGAACCAACGTGTAAGTTACTCGAGTAGTGCAACGCTTATCACATATTTGTATTATTATTTCTACCGTTTTTTTAATAGAGGTTGGTCTATCAACACATGTAGGTCACATCTCTATTAGAGAGAATACAAATATGGTAAATTAGAATTTTTGACAGAGTTAAGCCCTTCCTTTATTGATACAAATATTGCATGAAATTTTGATAAGAGTAGCATTTTTTAATTAAGAATTATTGCGAGTGCAAAAGCTATGTGTTGTGTTCCCCAACCCGTCAACCACGGCATGCACGTAGAAACCAGCCGTCCAACCCAATTTGGACGCTAAAATTGACTCCTTTCTTTGCGTCAACTTACGATTACCTAAGGTTAAATATCCAGAGCCTCATTTTGCAGCCTAGCTAAAATGCAGTTCTCAAGTATTCATGTTAGCATTTGGTTTATTTTCATCCAACCAGTCTTTCTTCTCTTTCTTTTTAGCTCTGCCTCCTTCTCGCGTTTAGCGGTGTGTGAGGTGGATAGGTTTTCCTTGCTTGCCTTCAAAGCTGAAATCGTTACCGATACCCTCGGCATCCTTAGCTCTTGGAATGAATCCCTCCACTTCTGTCATTGGCCAGGCATTACTTGTGGCCGCAGACACCAGAGGGTTATAGTGCTCGACCTCCGATCAAGCAGGCTGGCCGGCCACCTATCTCCCCACATTGGAAACCTGAGCTTTCTGAGGGCTTTATACCTCCAGAACAATAGCTTCAGCCACACCATCCCTCCAAAAATTGGTCGTTTGTTCCGCTTGGAAAGACTACGCCTTGAAAACAACTCCTTTAGTGGTCATATTCCATTCAACATATCACGTTGCTCTAACCTCCAAGACCTTCGGTTATATGGCAACACTCTTAGTGGCAAACTTCCGACTGAAATTGCCTCATTGTCCAAGCTTCAGGTACTTAGTTTAGGCAAGAACAATTTTTATGGGAAAATCCCACCTTCTTTTGGGAATCTTTCTTCTCTTTGGTGGTTATCTGCATCTGGAAATAATCTCCATGGAGGTATTCCAAATATCCTTGGCCAGTTGAAAAGCTTAATACATTTTTCACTGGCTACAAATTATTTGAATGGTACCATCCCTCCCTCCATATACAACCTCTCGTCAATTAAAGTCATTTATATGTTTCAAAACAACCTTCATGGAACTCTTCCTCCTGGATTGGGCCACACTATATTTCCAAACCTCGAAACCTTTGTTTTCTATACCAACCAATTCACTGGACCAATACCAGCTTCAATCTCCAACGCCTCAAACCTTACAGTATTTTCTATCACATCCAATAAGTTTATTGGAAAAGTGCCTAGTCTGGCACGCTTGTCAAATTTGGATTGGTTTGAACTTGATGAGAACAATCTTGGAAATAACGAGGAAGGTGACTTGGATTTCATCTCTTCTCTAGTTAATTGCACCAATTTAGAATTTTTAGCTACCGGCCTCAATAATTTTGGGGGAGTGCTGCCTGAATCTATCAGCAATCTCTCAACAAAGCTCAGGGAAATAAATTTTCAATACAATCAGATACGCGGAAACATTCCCATCGGGGTTGGAAATCTTATCAACTTGGAGAGACTAGGCTTTTTTGCAAATTTATTGGCAGGCACTATACCGAGTTCAATAGGTAAACTGACTAAGCTTTATGACCTATTTCTAGATTCGAATGAATTGTCAGGTAATGTTCCATCATCTCTAGGAAATCTAACTTCATTAAGCACATTGGGTCTCAGCTCAAACAAGTTAAATGGAAGCATACCACAAAGTCTCGGAGACTGCAGGTTTATGTTAGAATTGGATCTTTCCCACAACAATCTTAGCGGTCCAATTCCAAAACAAGTCATCAATTTACCTGTTTACTTGAATCTATTTGGAAACCAACTTACTGAATCCTTTCCCATGGAAGTAGGTAACGGGTTGAATATTGTTTTCTTGGATGTTTCTGAAAACAAGTTATCTGGTGAGATTCCACAAAGCTTAGGGAGTTGCACAAGTTTGAGAAGTCTGCATCTAAGTGGGAACTCATTGCAAGGGACAATTCCTAAATCCTTGAGCTCTTTGAGAGGAATTGAAGACTGTGACCTCTCTCACAACAACTTGTCTGGCATTATTCCCAACTATTTGGAGAGTTTCCCCTTCTTGCAGAATTTGAATCTTTCATTTAACGATTTTGACGGTGCAGTACCAATCCAAGGAGTTTTCAAGAATGCAAGTGCTGTATCTGTTATGGGAAACACACGGCTTTGTGGAGGTATACCTCTCTTAAGATTGCCTAAGTGCATCTCCACTCAAGCTAAGCGAGGGTTATCTCCTAAGTTGAACCTAATTATCTCAGTTTCCTGTGGGGTTGTTGGCTTGGTCTTGGTGTTGTTACTTGCGCTTCTTTATCGATCAAGAAAGGCTAGAGCGCTTAAGTCAACTTTAGGATCATCACTGGGGGTTTCACTCTTGAAACTGTCCTATGGAGATCTCCTCAAAGCCACTGATGGGTTCTCTTCTTCGAATCTAATTGGTGCTGGAACTTTTGCGTCCGTGTACAAGGGAGTTCTCAATCAGCATGAAGAAAGAAATGTTGCGGTGAAAGTACTCAATCTTCAAACTTCAAGAGCTTCTAAAAGTTTCATATCTGAATGTGAAGCCTTGAAGAGCATTAGGCATCAAAATCTTGTCAAGCTACTGACTGCTTGTTCAAGCATTGATTTTCAAGGAAACGATTTCAAAGCCCTGGTGTATGAGTTCATGGTGAATGGAAGCCTAGATGAGTGGCTGCACATATCAGCTCCAGGAGTGGATAGGCCAGCCAATCTGCCAAAGAATTTGAATCTCACTCAAAGAGTTAACATTGCCATCGATGTAGCGTGTGCTTTGGATTATTTGCACAACCGCTGCCACATGCCAATAGTTCATTGTGATATAAAGCCCACCAACATTTTGTTAGACAGTGACATGACTGCTTGTGTTGGTGATTTTGGTTTAGCAAGGTGCCTCCGGGATGCTTCTTGCCCATCTCCTTTGCATGATAGCAGTTCCAATGTCATAAAAGGCACCATAGGCTATACTCCCCCAGGTAAATTTTCTTTTGTATATATTTTATTTGTGCTTGCACTATGGTTTTGTATATAGCATGAGTTTTTTTTTGAAGTCACACATAAGAACAAAGTTATGTTTTGGTGCATATAACTTAAGAGTATGGAATGGGAGGCGAGGTGTCAACATATGGCGACGTGTATAGCTATGGAATACTGTTGTTGGAGATGTTAACTGGCAAGAGGCCGACAGATGATATGTTTAAAGGTGGTATGGACCTGCATAATTTTGTTATGATGGCTCTACCTGAACGTATGGGAGAAATATGTGATCCACTAATTGTTCAAATAGAAGAAAGCAGCAACAGTACTAATCCCATAAGTAATAGGGGGAATCATGCACCAAATGATCGAAGAAAAAGGGTTGTGGAGTGCTTGACTTCCATTGCAAGAGTAGGAGTTGCTTGTTCTGTAGCTATGCCGAGAGAGCGAAAAGACATGAGCAATGTGGTAGCTGAATTGAGTCTAATAAGGGATGTGCTAATTGGAACTAGGATGCCTGGAGACTAGAGAGTATCCGTGATGACGATCCAAGTAGTGAGTAATAATACCCTGTTATTGTCAAATAAATAAAATCCCATGACAATGCTTGAACTTTGCATGGTGATCTTCTGAATGATGACGAGGTGGATTTTCCCGTTTTGCAATTTCATTTTGTATGTTTTGTAAATGATCTTAATTTGTAAGATCATCTTTACGTTTGCTTGGAAATTTGGAATTTGTCAATCTAAGTTTGGTTCTTGTTCTTATCAATTTTAATTGGGGTTTTATCACAAATGATCCCCAAGATTGATCAAACTCATCATTTTGGTCTATCACTTTCAAAATCAATCACTATCATCCCTGACATTCACTATCCCACATCAATTTGTTCATTCCATTAAAATTATGTCAACTATTCTATTAGTTTGTATGTGGGACCCACACATCTAATGTAATGATGACATGTAGATTGCACAAAATAAAGGTTTTTATTGTAAATGGTCCTTGACATTGATCCAACTCCTCATTTTGGTCCATGAGTTTCAAAAATCAAGAAATTTGGTCATTGACTTTCACTATCGCACATCAACTTAGTCATTCCGTTAAAATCTCATCAATATTTTTCGTTTGTGTGCTGATGTGGTCGCACTAATGCAATCATATGGCTCTACGTGAATTAACTATAAAAAACTATTTTTTTAAGAGTGAACCAACGAACGAGTATTTTGTGTTGACATGAAGAGAATAACCAACTACAGAGAATGATGAGTGAGTTCATGAGGCCAAGTGCTTTAATGGTGTCATGGTGCATTCCTTTTCTTTTTGAGCTTACCTTGATGAAGACGATGATGACTTTTTTTTCTTTTAGTTTTGGTTTTTAGTTTCTTATTTACTGTTAGTTTAAAATCTTAAAAAAAATTAGTTTCTTATAGGTCATTCACATGGCGCCTTATGATTGAATTAGTGGGACAAAAAATATTGACGAAACTTTAACGAAATGATTAAATTGACGTGTGGTATTGAAAGTCAGTGATCAAGATTAGCTTTATGTTTGTTTGGAAATTTGGAATTATGTCTGATAAAATGTCAGAATACAATTTTGGAGAGGCTCCATCTCAGCTGCAATAATCTTAAACCTCTTGGAAAGGTTTCTCTTGTTAATGCATTTGATAATTCAAACTTCCTTTTGTAACTTATTTGGAGAAGTTTCATGAGACCAGCAATTTTTTTACATGTTCGATTTTTTTTATTTTTTTATTTTTGGCTTAAATCTATATGGTTAGTAGTAATACACTAGCAAGGGAGCCCGATGCAGGTTTTAAAACTGTTAGGCATAACAAAAACAGTTGGTGCAAAGTTGTAAGTGAAGGTGGCTAAGTTCTCCACAAAATATTTACAAATATGTACATCCCAAAAAGAAGCATAATCTTTGCTTTACTAAGAACAAGTTTGAGGTGCTAAAAAAAAAGTCCCAAAGATAAAGTACAAGATAGGATATAGGGGTAACCTAGCACTCCAAATCTCTGATAATTGTACTGCTACCCCACCTACGAACCTTTCGAAGCTACTCAGACTTGTTACCTATAAAATCAGTGCCTACATCATCGAAATGGTGCACCGGGCAAACAACAACCCGGATAAGCTACGAAGCTTGTGTGAGTGACAAATAATACAAAGTATATGATACTAATAATAAAACCAGCCATCATTCACAATTTATAAACCTTGAATATAAATCATTCATAAGAAATCGCTACCAAACCTTGCAAACTCCGAAAGAGTCACACATACATCCAACGAGTTTTCTAAATTAAAAATTAGAGTTCTCAAAGCCACATTCATAGATACATTCAAAACTAGAGTTAAAGAGACGTCTTTTGGCCGAAGCTTACGCAAGTAACCAAATAGGAAGTGGCCCCCCAAAGCGGATTAACCAAGTAGAGCCACCTCTAAGAAAGTAACCAAGTAGGTAGTGACCCCCTAATACGGATTAACCAAGCAGAGTCACCCCTAAGAAAATAACCAAATAGGTAGTGACCCCCCAATGCGGATTAACCAAGCAGAGTCACTCCTACAACTATTGGAAGGTGATCACCCAATGCGGATTAACCAAGCATGATCACCTTTAAATGTGTATGGCCATACCTAGGATATAAGGATCGCCCAACGCGGTTAACCAAGCGCGATCCACAAATAGTATGGTCCCTGAACGCGGATTAACCAAGTAGGACCATCCAGTACCATTGCTACGTGGTGCAGACTTAGTGTCACCTAACCCCATGACACTAGGGTAATGGTCCTTTACAATCTATCATTTTATCAAACCATCAAATATATATTCCAAAACACAATCCATCATTTTTATCAACCATCAAATATATATTCCAACTCCGCCGTGTAAGTTTATCTTACATTGCCGGTCCCAAGCCCGGATAAAGGAGGAGGGGGAGGGCGTCAGGTAGTCGATAGCCGGCACTCCATGATCACGTCGAATCCTTATGAAAATGAATCCAGAACGAAATCGAGCTAAAGCTAGGGCGTCACCCGTAAGTCGCGCGCTGTGTGGCCCGAGCACAGTGATAAGTGAGCAAGGGTCGCTGTATCTCTATCGGCACCCGGATGCAGTGTTAAATAAGCAAGGGGGCTATAGAAACTTCTTTTCGAATGACTCCACTCAAAGTTGTTTGGGAGCATATGCTCCTATCAACTTTACACGGGACACACAAAAGAAGTACTTTGATCCTATTAGACGGGGAAGGGTGAAGAAGCTAGGACAGAAGGGTAGAGTTCAAGAGAGCAAAATGCGTTTAGGAACGTGGAATATAGGAACCTTGACGGGAAAATCTATGGAAGTAGTAGAAGTTATGGTGAGGAGAAGGATAAATATTATGTGCCTACAAGAAACTAAGTGGGTTGGGTGTAAGGCAAATGATCTAGAAAACTCAGGGTTTAAACTATGGTATTCGGGCACAAATAGAACGAGAAACGGTGTTGGCATCATCGTGGACAAGACCTTGACACAAGATGTTGTAGATGTCAAGAGGGTAGGAGATAGAATCATGGCAATCAAGATTGTAATAGGACAAGAACTTATCAATGTGATTAGTGCGTACGCACCCCAAGTAGGGTTGGATACGAGTTCGAAAGAGAAATTTTGGGAGACCTTGGAGACTTGGTGCAAGGAATTGCTCAGACGGAGAAGTTATTTATAGGAGGAGATTTAAATGGACACGTGGGCAGGGAGACAGGCAACTATGGAGGTTTTCATGGTGGCCATGGTTTTGGGGAGAGAAACGAGGATGGGGAAGCTATCTTGGATTTTGCAATGGCATATGATCTCTTCTTAGCCAACACCTTCTTTAAGAAGAGAGAAGAACATGTGATCACCTACAAGAGTGGGTCGTCAAAAACACAAATAGATTTTCTTCTAATGAGGAAAGGGGATCGTATAACTTGTAAGGATTGCAAAGTTATACCAGGAGAGAGCGTGGTTAATCAACACCGCTTGTTGGTGATGGATGTACATATCAAACGAGTGAGAAAAAAGAACAAGACTTGGAAGTGCCCAAGGACTAGATGGTGGAATCTAAAAGAAGAAAAACAAGCCATTTTCAAAGAGAAAGTAATCACCCAGTGTGTGTGGGATAGAGAGGGGGAAGCTAACCAAATGTGGGATTCCATGGCTAGTTGTATCCGAAAAGTAGCAAAAGAGGTATTAGGAGAGTCCAAGGGCTTCGCCCCACACCAAAAGGAATCTTGGTGGTGGAGTGAGGAGGTACAAACAAAGGTGAAGGCTAAGAAGGAATGTTGTAAAGCCTTATACAAGGATAGAACCGATGAAAATGGTGAAAGGTATAGAAAAGCGAAGCAAGAGGCGAAGAAAGCTGTGAGAGAAGCTAAGTTAGCGGCTTATGACGATATGTATAAGCGACTAGATACCAAAGAAGGAGAGTTGGATATCTATAAACTAGCTAGAGTAAGGGAAAAGAAGACAAGAGACCTAAACCAAGTGAGGTGCATCAAGGATGAGGATGGAAAGGTTCTTGCTACAGAGAACGCGGTTAAAGACAGATGGAAAGGTTATTTTCATAATCTTTTCAATGAAGGACATGAAATGAGTGCTTCTTTAGGGGAGTTGAGTAACTCAGAAGAGTGTAGAAACTACTCCTTTTATCGTAGAATCCGGAAGGAAGAAGTGGTTGTAGCTATGAAGAAGATGAAGCATAGAAAAACAGTAGGCCCAGACGATATACCAATCGAAGTGTGGAAAGTTTTGGGAGAGACAGGTATAACATGGCTCACTGACTTTTTCAATAGGATTTTGAAAACGAAGAAGATGCCAAATGAGTGGCGAACGAGCACTTTGGTGCCTATCTACAAGAATAAGGGCGACATACAAAATTGCATGAACTATAGGGGTATTAAGCTAATGAGTCATACAATGAAGCTCTGGGAGAGAGTCATTGAGCATAGATTGAGGCAAGAGACACGGGTTTCGGACAACCAATTCGGGTTCATGCTAGGGCGCTCAACCATGGAGGCAATCTATCTCTTACGAAGATTGATGGAAAGATATAGAGATGGGAAAAAGGATTTACACATGGTCTTTATAGATTTGGAAAAAGCGTATGATAGGGTCCCAAGAGACATTCTTTGGAGGATTTTAGAGAAGAAAGGAGTACGAGTAGCATATATCCAAGCTATACAGGATATGTATGAAGGAGCAAAGACTGCCGTAAGAACTCATGAAGGATAAACCGAAAGCTTCCCCATAACTGTAGGATTACATCAAGGCTCATCCTTAAGTCCTTACCTTTTTGCGTTGGTAATGGATGAGTTAACAGGACATATTCAAGATGATATTCCTTGGTGTATGCTTTTCGCAGACGATATAGTGTTGATAGATGAAACTCAGGAAGGGGTAAATGCAAAGCTTAACCTTTGGAGAGAAGTGTTGGAATCTAAAGGTCTTCGCCTAAGCCGATCAAAGATAGAATATATGGAATGCAAGTTCAGTGCAAATGGAGGCCAAAACGAGTTAGGGGTGAGGATCGGAGATCAAGAAATACCAAAGAGCGACCGTTTTCGTTACCTAGGATCTATCTTGCAAAAGAACGGAGAATTAGATGGAGATCTCAACCATAGAATACAAGCTGGATGGATGAAGTGGAAGAGTGCATCCGGCGTGTTGTGTGACCGCCGTATGCCACTGAAGCTCAAGGGAAAATTTTATAGGACGGCAATAAGGCCGGCGATGCTGTATGGCACAGAATGTTGGGCGGTGAAGCATCAACACGTACACAAAATGGGTGTAGCGGAGATGAGGATGCTTCGTTGGATGTGTGGGCACACGAGAAAGGATAAGATTAGGAATGAGGATATCCGGGGTAAAGTAGGAGTAGCCGAAATTGAAGGAAAGATGAGAGAAAATCGGTTACGGTGGTTTGGACATGTGCAAAGAAGGCCTACTGACGCTCCGACTAGAAGATGCGACTATGGGACAGAGGTTCAGGGCCGAAGGGGTAGAGGAAGACCTAGGAAAACTTTGGAAGAGACCATAAGAAAAGACTTAGAATACTTGGATCTAACGGAGGACATGACACATGACAGAACACAATGGCGTTCTAAGATTCATATAGCCGATCCCACTCAGTGACTTGGATTTTCCAAGTCTCCAACCGAGAAGTTTTCCTCACTCGGGAAATTAAGGGAACACTACCTCAACCTACATGCTCCACTCACAAAGCTTCAACATACAAGCTTCAACAAAAGAAAATTCAAAGAACTTAGCGAATAAGGCTTTGGTGTATTTAACACAATACGTTGAAATGAATGAAAGCTTATTTATTGATATCCCCGATAAGTTACAAATATGTACATATACTTGAGTCAAAATAAACAAACAAGAGGGAGCCTTCACAAAGGTTGCTTAGGAGAAGTCTCAGCAGTCGGTAGAGCCCCAGAAAGAGAAGGCACCGGAGGGGGATCATTCGGAGCCTCAGTACTGGACAGAACCCTAGAAGGAGGAGGCATCAGAGGTTGATTATTTGGAGCTTCATTACGCGATACAGCCCCAGAAGACGAAGGCAATAAATGCCTTTGGAACAAACCCACAAATCTCTGATGATCAAGTAAAACCTGACCATCAGATTCCTTCATCTGGTCAAGCTTACTCTTCATGTTTGTAGCATAGTCAAGTGCGAGCCGGTGCAATTGTTTATTCTCATGCTTGAGCCCTATAATCTCCTGTTTGAGACTCATCACTTCAGCCGCCAATGATTCAACTTGGCGGGTTCGAGCAAATAGGCGTTGGGCCATATTAGACACATAACCTGCACACTGAACACTAAGAGCCAGAGAATCCTTAACAGCCAACTCATCAGACCGTTTGGAAAGTAGTCTGTTATCTTTGGGAGTGAGAAGGTTTCTGGCCACTACCGCAGCGGTCATATCATTCTTCATCACGGAATCCCCAACGGTAAGAGGACCAGTAGGGGAGACGAAGGATGGGCGCCATATGTTGTCTGGAGAAGGCGGGGCTGCCTCTTCAACAAGGTTCAAGTCAAAACGACGGTCGGAGGGGCCAGACATTTTCAAAGGTGTTGAAGAGAGAAGAGGTCGGACAAATCAAGATCTTAGAAGTGCAAGAATGGAGCTTCTACTGGTGGATATTCAAGTGTGCTTTGGAACTTAATGTCTGCCCCTATAAAAATCTGCACTCGATGAAGCTTAAGAAATCGAAGAGGCGTTTGCTTTCTCAAAAGCTGGGCTGCTCAGAGACCACGAGGGTCGATCTCAGAAATCGAAGAGGCGTTTGCTTTCTCAAAAGCTGGGCTGCTTAAAGACCACGAAGACCGATCTCAGAAATCGAAGAGGCTTGCTTTCTCAAAAGCTGGGCTGCTCAGAGACCACGAGGGCCGATCTCAGAAATCGAAGAGGCACCTACTTTTCCAGCCCTGTCAGCACCTGTCACACGCACACTCAGCTTTGCGAAATTTATGGGCATTCTGTCGAAGATTTCTGGCGAAGTAGAAAGCACATGAATCGTACTGTTCAATCACCCATTTCCCACACGCAACAGTAGCTCATGGGTACCACATATAACTTTGCCAAAGTTATCTGACAAAGTTGAGACATGTGAAGTTTGCAGCTCCCACTACATCGCTCTGACCAAGAAGGGTAAAAGATTAGCAAAGAAACAACACTAACAAAGTTTAGACACATAAATTTTGAAGGTCTAGCTACCATATTATTACCCACAAGGGTAAAGGAACAGTACCACTGCTGGATAATTGGAAAGTCCCGGTGTGTCAACCTCTGTGCTTTGTGGCAAGGTAGACTAGCAAACATGCCCAACCTTTACTCACATTCGAGAAAACACTCTCAACAAGATTGCTTGCTCCAAAATCGAAGAGGCACCGCCCTCCGAATCTCGAGAGCCAGACTCCCAACATGATTACTTTCTCAAAAATCGAAGAGAGTGTAAAGGAACAGTACCACGGCTGGATAATTGGAAAGTCCCTGTGTGTCAACCTCTGTGCTTCGTGGCAAGGTAGACTAGAAAACATGCCCAACCTTTACTCACATTCGAGAAAACACTCCCAACAAGATTGCTTGCTCCAAAATCGAAGAGGCACCGCCCTCCGAATCTCGAGAGCCAGACTCCTAACATGATTGCTTTCTCAAAAATTGAAGAGAGGGTAAAGGAACAGTACCACTACTGGATAATTGGAAAGTCCCTGTGTGTCAACCTATGTGCTTCGTGGCAAGGTAGACTAGCAAACATGCCCAACCTTTACTCACATTCGAGAAAACACTCCCAACAAGATTGTTTGCTCCAAAATCGAAGAGGCATCGCCCTTCGAATCTCGAGAGCCAGACTCCCAACATGATTACTTTCTCAAAAATCGAAGACACCGCTCTCCGAATCTCGAGAGCCAGACCCCAAATAGGATTGCTTTCTCAAAAATCGAAGAGGCATCGTTCTCCGAATCTCGAGAGCCAGATCCCCGACAGGATTGCTTGTTCGAAAACCAAAGAGGCACCACTTTCCCAACTTCAAGAGCTGGATCTCCTTGGATAAAGCTTGTCTGTAATCTTCACACGCAACATCAGCTTTCCAGATACCACAGACCACTTTTTCAAAGTGCTCTGATAGAGTTAAAACTTGTGAAGCTGGCAGCTCCCACTACCGTGCTATGACCAAGCAGGGTAAAGGAATATCATTATTACTTGATGTTAGGGAGACTCCTATATATGTCGACCTCCATCCCCAACGGACAGGCAGACCTGCAAAAATGCTCAACCCTTCCTCTTATCTGAGAGGGCACTCCCAACGAAGCCTTTCGAAATATTCAGCTTTCTTTCCCCCCGATAATACCTCTGTAAACAAGCTATACTAGAGCAAGAATATCTCATATCATCAGGGTTAAAAGAAAGAGTATCCCATATCATGCTTTTTCCTTGTCTTTTCCTTTGGCCTTGTTCTTACCTGCAAGACAAGGAGAATGAGAGCAATCAGTCGGCACTTAGAATCAAGCTTCCAGCCAGGAACTGACTGCCTGGAACCCCTTACCTGGCATTGCTCTCGAGTACTCATCTTCAACACCTTATGCTTCCAGGGAAGATCCCGCATCTGCCTGAGGAACAGATAGGGCAAGTGAGAAGGATACAAGGAAGCATGTGGAGACAAGCGTAACAGCACACGTGCCGATACATCCATTACTCTGTCAAAAGTAAAAATATCCCATATCAGCAGGGTCGAACGTACTCTAGATTTGATGGACTTGTTTTGACCCTCAAATTCTTCAGTCGGCCTTATCTCTGGAGGAAACCAAAAAACCTTCCAGCCCAGTTCAAGAATAAGCCTGTGGAAAGTTACTTCTTCAAAAGCAAAAGTATCCCATATCATCTATTCTCATTGCTTACCTTGTCTGTCACCTCTTTCAGCAGATCCCCTAGCTCGGCGACTTGGGGGACTCCTACTACATGGTTTGTATCGCGCTTGACCAAGCCTGAAACTACAAGTAAGCTTCAAGTGACATTGATACATTACCTTGTGCATCTCCACCAGTTACAGATACCACCCCTGGATGGAGGAAGAGTACTTCCAGAGAAGATGCCACATCTACCTATGAGACAGATAAGGAAAGTCAAGACGATACCACACTCCAGTACTTAGAAGTTTCGTGGTTACGAGATCATTCTCCCACAATATTTCCTAATGTCATTTGTACTAAATCATTCACTTGTACTCACTAAAGGAGAGCTTGAACCTATGTACTTGTGTAAACCCTTCACAATTAATGAGAACTCCTCTATTCCGTGGACGTAGCCAATCTGGGTGAACCACGTACATCTTGTGTTTGCTTTCCTATCTCTATCCATTTATATACTTATCCACACTAATGACCGGAGCAATCTAGCGAAGATCACAAAAAGTGACCGTTTTCGCTACCTAGGATCTATCTCGCAAGAGAACGGAGAATTAGATGGAGATCTCAACCATAGAATACAAGCTGGATGGATGAAGTGTAAGAGTGCATCCGGCATGTTGTGTGACCGTCGTAGGCCACTGAAGCTCAAGGGAAAATTTTATCGGACGGCAATAAGGCCAGCGATGTTGTAGGGCACAAAATGTTGGGCGGTGAAGCATCAACACGGACACAAAATGGGTGTAGCGGAGATGAGGATGCTTCGTGGGATGTATGGGCACACAAGAAAGGATAAGATTGGGAATGAGGATGCTTCGAACTCGCAAACGGCTTTCGCCTATGCGTTCCTGGGTTTGAGATCTTTTTAAAAATACTAGTTGCAACTTCGAATTGTCAACGAAAGATAAAGATTGATTATGAAATTTCCAACTCGATAACTAATCAATTACTAAACTTAAAATTGATGGAATTAAAATTAACTAATAAAGATAACGTAAGCGAGAAAAATGAATTTAAAATACGAGATACGTAATAAATGGTGAAATTATGGGGATGGGATTTCACAATGTGATTATTTTATAATTGGCCATCAATCTATTTTTATTAAATGTGAATTGATTCATAGATTGTAAATATTTGTGAAAAAGTGATTCGAATTGCATATTGAAATGTTTGTTAAATTGAAGGCTAGGAGGAGACCACGACCCCACTTGGTTAATCTGCGATAGGGGGTCACTAGTGGTCTTACTTGGTTAATCCGCGATAGGGGCCCATCTCTTCCTAGCACGAGGCCTTTTTGGAGCTCACTAGCTTCGGATTCAGTAGGAACTCCAAAGTTAAGCGAGTTCGCTAAAGAGCAATCTCAGGATCGGTGACCTACTGAGAAGTTCTCCTGTGAGCTCCTAGAAACAAAACCGTGAGGGCGTGGTCGGGGCCTAAAGTGGACAACATCGTGCTACAACGGAGTCGAGATTGGGATGTGACATCCCGACCCCACCTTCATCGTAACACGAAATTGTTTGCTTTGGGCCCCTGCCAGGCCCTCACGGTTTTGCTTCTGGGAACTCACGAGCAAATTCCCAGTGGGTCACCCATCCTGGGATTGCTCTAGCTCAAACTTGCTTAACTTCGGAGTTCTAATGGAATCCGAAGCCAATGAGTTCCCAAAAAGCCTCGTGCTATATAGAGGTGGGCATGTACATATAAGGCACATCACCCCTTATCCATTGGTTAATGTAGGATGTTACAATCCACCCCCTTAGGGGCCCGACGTCCTCGTTGGCATACTAGCACCACACGGCAGAGTGGCTCTGATACCATTCTATCACATCCCAATCTCAGCTCTGCCGTAACAAGATATTGTTCGCTTTGGGCATGCTCTTACAGTTTTTTTTTTCTGGGAACTCACACGAGAACTTCCCAGTAGGTCACCCATCCTGGGATTGCTCTCGTTCAAATTCGCTTAACTTTGAAGTTCCGATGGAATCCGAAGCCAGTGAGTTCTTAAAAGGCCTCGTGCTAATTGGAGGTGAGTATGTACATATAAGCAATAGAAGATCCAATCCCCAAGGCAATGTGGGATCTCACAATAAAGGCATCGTGCTATATAGAGGTGTGCATGTACATATAAGGCACATCACCCCTTCTCCATTGGTCAATGTGGGATGTTACAATTGTCACTTGCCAGCCTCGCTTCCTCAGTAGCACGATATTGTCTATTTTTAGCCCCGACCATGTCTTCACAGTTTTGTTTCTTGGAACTCACATGAGAACTTTAGAGTTCTTATGGAATTTGAAGCCAGAGAGCTCCCAAAAACAAAATCGTAGGGGCGTGGTCGGGGCCTAAAGCAGACAATATCATGTTACGGTGAAGGCGGGGCCGGGATGCGATAATTTAGTATCAGAGCCACTCTGCTGTGTGGTGCGAGTGTGCCAGCGATGACGTCAGGCCTCTAAGGGGAGTGGATTGTAACATCCCACATCGACCAACGGAGAGGGGGTGATGTGCCTTATATGTACATGCCCACCTCTATATAACATGAGGCATTTTGGGAACTCACTGGCTTCGGATTCCATCGGAACTCCGAAGTTAAGCGAGTTTGGGCTAGAGCAATCCAATGATGGGTGACCCATTGGAAAGTTGCTCGTGAGTTCCCAGAAACAAAATTGTGAGGGTGTGGCCAGGGCCGAAAATGGACAATATCGTGCTACGGCGAAGTCGAGACTAGGATCTAACAATTTGGTATAAGAGCCACTCTTTGATCGTAAATGTGCCGACGAGGATGTCGGGTCCCTAAGAGGGTGGATTGTGAGATCCCACATCACCCAGAAGAGTGGATCATCTATGCCTTATATGTACATACCCACCTCCAATTAGCACGAGGCCTTTTGGAAACCCACTGGGTTCAGATTCCATTGGAACTCCGAAGTTAAGCGAGTTTGGGCGAGAGCAATCCCATGATAAGTGATCCACTGGGAAGTTCTCATATGAGTTCCCAAAAAAAAAACAACGAGGGCGTGGTTGGGGCAAAAAACGGACAATATCATGTTACGGCGAAGTCGAGCCCGAGATGTGGTGGACCCCGGGTCGGGATGTGACATCCCAGCTGGTGGGAACTCTAGTTGCCGTTATTGCGAACCTCACAGTTACATGATGGATGTTGGAAAACATCAAGAACATATGCGATGTTGAATCCTGTTGATGCACAAAATCAGTGAGGACTTTGGTACAACAGAAAGTGTTAAGTTTGTGACCTTCGCTAGATTCCTCCGGTCACTAGTGTGGATAAGTAAGTAAATGGATAGGGACAGTGAAGCAAACATAAGATGTACATGGTTCACCCAGATTGGCTACGTCCACGGAGTAGAGAAGTTCTCATTAATTGTGAAGGGTTACACAAGTACATAGGTTCAAGCTCTCCTTTAGTGAGTACTAGTGAATGATGTAGTACAAATGACATTCAGAAATATTGTGAGAGAATGATCTCTATTTATAGAAGAGAGTTTCTAGTTTCATTCTGACATTGACACGTGTCGTGTTGTGATTCGCTTCTGATGTTGACACGTGTCGTGCTATGATTGGCTTCTAATGTCGACACGTGTCGCGCTGTGATTGGCCTCCTGGTTGTAAGGAAACTCTTCTGGTCCTTGATGGTATAACGTTGACCGGTGCTCAGTAGTTTCGGGATTGGTCAAGTATGGTACAAACAGTGCTCCCCTAAGTTCTCGAGTGAGGGAAGCTCCTTGGTTGGGGACTTGCAAGATCCAAGCCATTGAGTAATCACGAAACTTCTAAGTACTGAAGTGTGGTATCATTTTCTCTTGCCTTATCTGTCTCATACGTAGATGTGGCATCTTCTCTGGACTACTTTCCTCCATCCAGGGGTGGTATCTTTAACTGATGAAGATGCACAAGGTAATGTATCAATTTCACTTGAAGCTTACTTGTAGTTTCGGGCTTGGTCAAGTGCGATACAAAACCCTATAGTAAGAGTCCCCCAAGTCGTTGAGCTAGGAGATTTGCCGAACGAGGTAACATACAAGGTAAGCAATCAAACTTCCAAGCAAGCAACCTGGATCGGAGGTTCGAATTCGGCTTCCGGTTGATTGTTCTCTTTCTCCTTGTGTCGTAAACAGTAACAAGGATAAGGAAAAGCAAATGGAAAAGAGATGATATGAGATACTTTTGCTTTTGAAGAAGTAACTTTCCACAGGCTTATTCTTGAACTGGGCTGGAGGGTTTTCTGGTTTCCTCCAGAGTATAAGGCCGACTCAAGAATTTGAGGGTCAAAACAAGTCCATCAAATCAAGAGTGCGTTCGACCTTGATGATATGGGATACTTTTGCTGTTGACGAAGTAATAGATGAATTAGCATGTGTTCTGTTGCACTTGTCTCCATATGCTTCCTTGTATCCTTCTCACTTGCCCTATATGTTTCTCAGGCAAATGTGGTATCTTTTCTAGAAGCATAAGATGTTGAAGATGAGTACTCGAAAGCAATACTATGTAAGTAATCGGGCAAGAGATTCCAGGCAGTCAGTTCCTGACTAGAAGCTTGATTCCAAGTACCGACTGATTACTTTCTTTATCATTGTCTTGCAGGTAAGAACAAGGGCAAAGGAAAAGACAGGGAAAAAGCATGATATGAGATACTCTTGCTTTTGACCCTGATGATATAAGATACTCTTACTTTTGACCCTGATGATATGAGATACTCTTGCTCTGGTGTGGCTGGTTTGCATAGGTATTATTGGGGGGGGGGAAAGAAAGCTGAGTATTTCGAGAGGCTTCGTTGGGAGTGCCTTCTCAGATATGAGGAATGGTTGAGCATTTTTGCAGGTCTGTCTGTTCGTGGATGAAGGTCGATATATATATGAGTCTTCTTAACAATAAGTAGTAATGCTATTCCTTTACCCTTCTTGGTCGTAGCAATGTAATGGGAGTTGCAAGCTTCACGTGTTTTAACTTTGTCAGAACACTTTGAAAAAGTGGTATGTGGTATCTGGAAAGCTGATGTTGCGTGTGAAGATTGCAGACAAGCTTTATCCAAGGAAATATGGCTCTCGAAGTTCAGAGAGCGATGCCTCTTCGATTTTCGAACAAGCAATCCTGTCGGGGATCTGGCTCTCGAGATTCGGATAGCGGTGCCTCTTCGATTTTTGAAAAAGCAATCCAGTTGGGAGTCTGGCTATTGAGATTCGGAAAGCGGTGCCTCTTCGATTTTTGAAAAGGTAATCCTGTTGGGAGTCTGGCTCTCGAGATTCGGAGGGCGGTGCCTCTTCGATTTTTGAGCAACTAATAATGCTATTCATTTACCCTTATTGGTCATAGCAATGTAATGGGAGATGCAAGCTTCACATATTTTAACTTTGTCAGAGCGCTTTGAAAAAGTGGTCTGTGGTATCTAGAAAGTTGATGTTGCGTGTGAAGATTGCAGACAAGCTTTATCCAAGGAAATCTGGCTCTCGAAGTTTGAAGAGCGGTGCCTCTTTGGTTTTCGATCAATTAATCCTGTCGGGGATCTGGCTCTCGAGATTCAGAGAATGGTGCCTCTTCGATTTTTGAGAAAGCAATCCTGTTGGAAGTCTGACTCTTGAGATTTGGAGAGTGGTTCCTCTTCGATTTTTGAGCAAGCAATCTTGTTGAGAGTGTTTTCTTAAATGTGAGTAAAGGTTGGGCATTTTTGCCAGTCTGCCTTGCCATGGAGCACGGAGGTTGACACACATTAGGACTTTCTAGTTATCAAGCAGTAGTGCTGTTCCTTTACCCTTGTGGGTAATAGTAAGGTAGCTGGACCTTTAAAATTTATGTGTCTAAACTTTGTCAGAGATCTTTGGCAAAGTTATCTGTGGTACCCGAGGAGCTGATTTTACGTGTGGAAAGTGGTGCCTCTTCGAAATCCGGAGAGTGGTGCCTCTTCGATTTTTGAACCAACGACCCTGTTGCCTTTTCTTTTATAAGGGCGCCAATTGTGTGCAAGAAGTACATTCAGAGAGTTATTGCTTGTAGGAATTTTCCCCTTACTTCAGAGATTTATTGCACTTCAATTCTCCTTCATCATTTCTAAGAATGTCTGGCCCATCCGACCGTCATTTTGACTTGAACTTTGGTGAAGAGGCAGCCATGCCTTCTCAAGACAACATATGGCGCCCATCCTTCTTATCTCCAACTGGTCATCTTACCGTTGGGGACTTTGTGATGAAGAATGATATGACCGTTGTGGTGGTGGCTAAGAACCTTCTCACTCCCAAAGATAACAGAATACTTTCCAAATGGTTTGATGAGTTGGCTGTTAAGGATTCTCTGGCTCTCAGTGTTCAATGTGCAGGTTCTGTGTCTAATATGGTCCAACGCCTATTTGTTCGAACCCGCCAAGTTGAATCATTGGCAGTTGAAGTGATAAGTCTCAAACAGGAGATCAGAGGGCTCAAGCATGAGAATAAACAGTTGCACAAGCTCGCATATTACTATGCTACAAACATGAAGAGGAAGATCGACCAGCTGCAGGAATCTGATGGTCAGATTTTACTTGATCATCAGAGGTTTGTGGGTTTGTTACAAAGGCATTTATTGCTTTCGTCTTCTGGGGCTGTACCGCGTAATGAAGCTCAAAATGACCAACCTTTGGTGTCTCCTCCTTCTGGGGTTCTGCCTAGTACTGAGGCTCCGAATAATCACCCTCTGGTGCCTCCTCTTTCTGGGGCTTTGCCGACTGCTGAGACTTCTCCTGAGCAACCTTTGTGAAAGCTCACTCTTGTTTGTTTATTTTGATTCATGTATATGTACATATTTGTAACTTATCAAATATATCAATAAACAAGCTTTACTTTATTTCAACGTATTGTGTTAAATACACCAAGGCCTTCTTCACTAAGTTCTTTGAATTTTTCCTTTTGTTGAAGCTTGTATGTTGAAACTTTGTGAGTGAAGCATGTAGGTTGAGGTAGTGCTCCCTTAATTTCCCGAATGAGGAAAACTTCTCGTTTGGAAACTTGAAAAATCCAAGTCACTGAATGGTCGTGGGACTTCCGAGTATCAAAGTGCAGTAGCATATGGTAGGAGTCCCCCAAGTCTCTGGTCGAGGAAGTTGACGAATGAGGCATTTCCTTTCTAAGTGGTAGCCCAAAACTCATTCTTCATATATATTTATTATGAAAGTTGTTAGGCCCAAAGAAGATGAGGCTTAGGCATTTTTTTTTCGATTTTTTTTTTCGATTTTTTGAATTTCCAAATTTTTGAATTTTTGAATTTTCGAATTTCCGAAAAATATATATATATATATATATTAAAGCTTTGTAGGTGAAGCTTTGGTGTTGAAGCTTTGTAGGTGAAGCTTTGAGGTTGAAGCTTTGTTGGGCACCATGATATATATATATATATATATATATATATATATATTAAAGCTTTGTAGGTGAAGCTTTGGTGTTGAAGCTTTGTAGGTGAAGCTTTGTAGGTGAAGCTTTGAGGTTGAAGCTTTGTTGGGCACCATGAATTGATTTTGCTTCACACTATCTTGATCAAGATAGTGTGAAGTTTTTGTAGGTGAAGCTTTTGTGTTGAAGCTTTGTAGGTGAAGCTTTTGTGGGTCAAGCTTTTGTGGGTCAAACTTTTGTAGGTGAAGCTTTTGTAGGTGAAGCTTTTGTGGGTGAAGGTTTTGTAGGTGAAGCTTTTGTGGGTGAAGTTTTTGTGGGTCAAGCTTTTGTGGGTCAAGCTTGTATGGGTCAAGCTTTTGTAGGTCAAGTTTTTGTAGGTCAAGCTTTTGTAGGTGAAGCTTTTGTGGGTGAAGCTTTTGTGTTGAAGCTTTTGTGGGTGAAGCTTTGGAGTTGAAGCTTTGGAGTTGAAGCTTTGTAGGTGAAGCTTTGGAGTTGAAGCTTTTGTTGAGTACCATGAATTGATTTTGCTTCACACTCTCTTGATCAAGATAGTGTGAAGCTTTTGAGAATTTGTAGTTGTCCTCAATTGATGAAGCTTTTGTTGGTGAAGCTTTGGAGTTGAAGCTTTTGTTGGTGAAGTTTTTATGGGTGAAGCTTTTGTTGGGTACCATGAATTGATTTTGCTTCACACTATCTTGATCAAGATAGTGTGAAGCTTTTGAGAATTTGTAGTTGTCCTCCATTGATGAAGCTTTTGTTGGTGAAGCTTTGGAGTTGAAGCTTTTGTTGAATTTCCCTTTTTTTTTTTGGAAACTAGAAATTTGAAAATATGGGAGAGACAACATATACAAATTTTGCTTCCACACTGTTGAGCAAGAGATTGTGATGCAAGCCACACCTTGTAGTAGTCGAAAGTTTGGATGAACCATATAAATTGAATTTGCTTCGAACAATCTTGAATTTGCTTCGAAGGTTTGAGAATTGTAGTTGCCCTCCATTGATGAAGCTTTTGTTGGCACCATAAATTGTTTTTACTTCACACTGTCTTGATCAAGAGTGTGTGAAGCTTTTGAGAATTGTGGTTGAACTCCTTTGATGAAGCTTTTGTTGGCACCATAAATTGGTTTTGCTTCACACTATCTTGATCAAGTGTGTGAAGCTTTTGAGAATTGTGGTTACCCTCCATTGATGAAGCTCTTGTTGGCACCATAAATTGGTTTTGCTTCACACTGTCTTGATCAAGAGTGTGAAACTTTTGAGAATTGTGGTTGCCCTCCATTGATGAAGCTCTTGTTGGCACCACAAATTGATTTTGCTTCACACTGTCTTGATCAATAGTGTGTGAAGTTTTTGAGAATTGTGGTTGCCCTCCATTGATGAAGCTCTTGTTGGCACCATAAATTGATTTTGCTTCACACTGTCTTGATCAAGAGTGTGTGAAGCTTTTGAGAATTGTGGTTGCCCTCCATTGATGAAGCTCTTGTTGGCACCATAAATTGGTTTTGCTTCACACTGTCTTGATCAAGAGTGTGTGAAGCTTTTGAGAATTGTGGTTGCCCTCCATTGATGAAGCTTTTGTTGGTACCATAAATTGATTTTGCTTCACACTGTCTTAATCAAGAGTGTAGGAAGCTTTATATGAGTTGTAGTATTTCCATTGTTACAGTGGGGAAATGTTTGAAGCAGATGCAAGAGGGCTGAATAGCTTGATCTTCGTATGCCATGCACTGAAGTTGTTGTTGGCTTGCAATAAGGCTTTGTTGGTGACTATAACTCTTGTTGGGCATAAGTGCTCCCCTAGTTGAGTTGTCAAGCTTGAGGGTTTTTGATTATTTGTGAATGCTAGGAGTTCACGTGTACAAGTTGTACCACTCGTCTTCTGGTAGGTGGAATGAATGGTGAGTTGCTTTCATCACTTGGTTGGTGGTATGAATGTGAGTTCCTTCATCACCTTTCATCACATTTCATCACTTGGTTGGTGGCACGAGGATGAGTTCCTTCTTCCCCTGGTTGGTGGCATGAATGGCAAGTTGCCAAATGATATTAGAGTACAAGTTGTACATTTCATCACTTGGTTGGTAGCATGAGGGAGAGTACGGGTTGTACATTTCATCATCTGGTTGGTGGCATGAGTGGCAAGTTGTCAAATGATATTAGACTACGGGTTGTACATTTCATCACCTGGTTAGTGGTATGAAGATGATTTTTTTTCTTCACCTGGTTGGTGGCATGAGTGGCAAGTTACCAAATGATATTAGAGTACGGGTTGTACATTTCATCACCTGGTTGGTGGCATAAATGGCAAGTTGCCAAATGATATTAGAGTATGGGTTGTACATTTCATCACCTGGTTGGTGGCATGAAGATAAGTTCATTCTTCACCTGGTTGGTGGCATGAGTGGCAAGTTGCCAAATGATATTATAGTACGGGTTGTACATTTCATCACTTAGTTGGTGGCATGAAGGAGAGTACGGGTTGTACATTTCATCACTTGGTTGGTGGCATGAAGATGAGTTCATTCTTCACATTTCATCACCTGGTTGGTAAAAAGAAGGGCAAGGTGACTAGGCACATTATAGCAAGTGTCGAATGATACAAAGTATGTTGAACCCTTTCAAAGCACAGTTGGCTTATGTACGAATGTGTTGGAATGTATGATTGAACAAATATATTGTGAAGCCGTTCGTTTATTTGTATAGTCTTGTTGACATATACTTAGAATTTGTTTCATGTTGGAAGCATTCATGTTGAAGCTTCGAACCCAAGTGTTTCATTGCTAGGAATGTAAGAGGATTAGGACCGAGTTGTCTAAATCACCTCTTTATTGAATTCATGCCAAATAGTCTTCGTTACATAGGATGCCGAACGGCTGAAGCTTAACACTTGTACAATGTGAGTTTACTTGTAATAGTACTTCAAGTGATCAGCGTTCCATGGATAGGCAAGGGTCTTGCCATCGTAGCTTCTAAGCTTGTAGGAGCCAGGGCGACTGATGCCAACAACTTCAAACGGTCCATCCCAGTTTGGACTAAGTGTTCCTTCACTCAGGACTCTGTCGCAGAGTAATCTTTTCTTCAATACCATGTCCCCCACTTTGAAAGAACGAGGTTTGACCCTGAAGTCATAGCAGTTGGAGATGCGCTGCTTGTAGGCGACATTTCTCAAGTGAGCCTGGTTTTTGTGTTCCTCGACTAGGTCTAAGTTGAGGGTAAGTTGTTTGTCATTTTCCCTTTGCACATAGTTCTGGACTCGGAACGTTGCTTGCTCAAGCTCAACTGAGATAACTGCCTCTGTACTAAAGGTAAGTGAGAATGAGGTTTCTCCTGTTGGTGTCCGATACGAAGTGCGGTATGACCAAAGAACTTGGGGTACAAATTCTGGCCAACAACCTTTAGCCTTGTCCAAGCTGGTTTTCAAAGTTCGCTTGATTATTTTATTGATGGTTTCAACTTGTCCATTAGACTAGGGATGAGCTAGGGAGGCAAAACATAAGTTGGTGTTGAACTTAGAGCAGAACATCCTGAACTTATTATTGTCGAATTATCGCCCGTTGTCAGTGACTATCGCATTGGGAATGCCGAATCTGCAAAGGATGTTCTTCCATACGAAGTCTTCTATTTTTGCCTCAGTAATGGTTGCTAAGGGTTCTACTTCGGCCCACTTTATGAAGTAGTCAACTGCAACGATTGCATACGAACCTTGCCCTTCCCTGCAGGCATTGGGCCGATCAAATCAAGTCCTCATTGGGCGAAGGGCCAAGGGCTGATAATAGAAGTGAGCGGCTTGGGAGGGGAGTGAGGAATAGTTGCGTAGCGTTGACACTTATCACATGAGCGGGATATTCTGATGACATCTTGGTAGAGTGTTGGCCAGTAATATCCTTAACGAAAAACCTTGTGTGCTAGGGATCGAGATCCAGCATGATCTTCGCAGACTCTTTCATGTATTTCCCGAAGGACAGTTTCCGCCTCTGCGGGCGTAAGGCATCTTAGGTATGGTAGGTTAAAACCCCGCTTGTAGAGTTGGTCATTAATGATCAAGTAACGGGTAGCCTTGTATTGAATCTGCTTAGCTTGGACTTTGTCATTTAGAAGGGTGCCATGAGCAAAGAATCTATAAATCGGGGTAATCCAACTATCCCCCTGTTGTAAGTTGCACACTTCCGCAGCCATGGTGCTTCGTCCTGCCAACAATTCGACCTGAATTTTTCTCCCAATCTTTTCTTCCACCGCTGAGGCGAGAGAAGCCAAAGCATCTGCATGACTGTTTACCACTCGAGGAATTTGGGTGATCTGATAGTGGAAGTGCTTAAGCAACAATTGTGTTTGTGCCAGATATACAGCCATGGAGCTATCCTTAGCGTCAAAGTTGTTGGTGACCTAGTTAACCATCAATTGGGAGTCACTGAAGATATCAATTCGTTTAACCCCAAGGTGTTTGGCCAAACGTAAGCCTGCTATGAGGACTTCATATTCGGCCTCATTGTTCGACGTCTTGAATTTGAAACGAATAGCATACTCCATTGCCACTTTGTCAGGGGTCGTAAGGACTAGTCCTGCTCCACAACCCTGTTGGTTGGACGAGCCATCAACATATAGACTTCATGCTAGGGCTGTTGGAGTTCAACCTCATTCGATACCTCTTTAGAATGGTGAAAGTTTCAGATAGGTTGGTGATGTGTTGGTCAGCATGTTCGCTATTGACTAACATATCATCAACGTAAACTTCCATGTTATTCCCAATCTGTTCGACGAACATTGAATTGACCAGTCTCTGATAAGTTACTCCTGCATTCTTTAGGCCGAAGGGCATGACTTTATAGCAATATAGTCCCCTGTCAGTAGTGAAAGCTGTGTGTTCTTGGTCCGGAGGGTTCATGAGGATTTGGTTGTATCCTGAGTAAGCATTCATGAAGTTCAGAAGTTCACACCCTGCCGTACAGTCTTTAAGTCTGTGAGAAGAAAAGGAAAGTTATCCTTCGGGCATCCTTTGTTTAGGTCGGTGTAATTGACACACATTATCCACAAGACCTTTTGGAGCAGGAGACTTTCCTTGGTCGAATTCTTCTTAACAAGGATAACATTTGCTACCCACGTTGGATAATTGACTTCGCGGACGAAACCTATGCCTTTGAGTTTTTCAACTTCTGCCTTCATTGCCTCGTACCGTTCAGCGTCATAGGATCTTCGCTTCGGTCTCATTGGCTTGGTCTTGGGGTCAATACTTAAGCGATGACAGATGATATCGGGAGAGATGCCTAGCATGTCCTCGTATGACCAGGCGAAGACCTCAGTGTTCTCTTGCAAAAAAGAGATCAATACCAACCGAATGGGTGGTGACAAGGTGGTGCCAATCTTCACCATGCGATCTGGATAATCTTTTGAGATAAAGACCTTCTCCAACTCTTCAGCGGGTTGTGCTTGCTGGGTGAAAGAGTCATCTCAAGGATCGTCGGGTTGACTATTGCCACCGTGAAGATCCAAGTTTGCTTTGTCTGGGCTGGTCTTTATGACTTGGTCATGTATAGAAAGGGTTTCCTTGGGCACAAGCAGGTGTTGTTGTTTGACCGAAGTGTTGTAACATGATCGTGCACTAAGTTGATCTCCTCTGATGTAACCATTGCCATAGGGGGTTGGAAATTTCATTAACAACATATGTGTGGATATCATGGCCTTGAGATCATTGATGCCTGTGCGTCCCAAGATGACATTGTATGCCGTTGGGCAATCAACCACCAGGAAGTTAGTGGTAATGGTAGCTGTGTAAGGGCTTGTACCAATGGTGAAAGGTAAATGTATGTTCCCCAAAGGTTGCACGATATCACCGGAGAAGCTTATCAGAGGGGAAATCGAGCGATCGAGCAAGTGTTCAGCTACATTAAGTGCCCTTAAAGCTTCAGCAAACATGATATTGACCGAAGCCCCCATGTCTACCAGGATTCGTCGTACTTCAAAGTTGGCTATGTGAGCTTCCATAATCAGTGGGTTGTTGTGAGGGTAGATGATACCTCTTTCTTCCTCAGGGTAGAAACATATTGGATCCCAGTTAGGCTTTTGATACTTACCTCCCCTGATATCTTCCACGTGAAACACTTGGTAGCCAGACTTTAAAGCTCGTTCACTATTTTTCATGGCCCTGTTGGAAGATTTAGATATGGGTGTGCCACCACTTATGGAATATATCACATTCACCTGGCCTTGGTTACGGTTACCCCTTGGAGGGTGAATGAGGAATTGATCAATTTTTCCTTCACGTGCCAAAGCTTCAATATGATCACGAAGGGTGATACACTTGTCGCCGTCAAGGCCGTTATGCTCGTGGTAGCAGCAAAACGTGCCCGTGCTCTTCGTGGGCTTGTAATCTGGGTGCCTCGGCTTTGGCTTCGGTATCAAGTGTGCTATGCTGGGGTAAATGGCCACACATGTGGCGTTCAAAGGTGTATATGCCTCATACCTCGGGGTAGGGGCTGTCCTAACACGTGCTTGACCCACTCTGTTGACTGCCTAGAGTCGGGGATTATCATGGCGTTACCCTTGGTTATCGCGGTAGTGTCCCTTACTCCTTTTACTAAAATGAGACTGGTGAGGATGGAAATCTTTCCTTTTGCCCTGAGATTGATATGTCTGTTGACTTGACAAAGTATTAAGTAAGGCAGGGGGAGACACCTCTGTCGTTTGGAAGGTCGAGGTCTTCTCATTTGATTGGATCTGGCTTCTACTCCCTACTTGCTGATAAGGGTTGGTTGTGAGGGGTTTCCCTTGATATGTCCTTGCCTCAGCAGAGGCATGGTTGTAAGCCTGTGCCATCACCTCAGAGCAAGTCTTCTAAGTGTTGGCATTGATCATGTACTTGAAGAAACAATCACGTAGGCCTACCGTGAAGGCCTTGATGGCGGTCTTGTCATCTGCCTCAGCGCAGCGAGAATACTCATGGGTGAAACGACCAACATACTCTCGTAGTGACTCGTCTGGCTTCTGGCGAATAGTGTACAAGTCATCTGCAGAATGCAAGCGATCCGTCTGGAAGATGTGTTGAGAGACAAACAGTTTTCTCAGTTCCTCAAATGAGTCTACTGTCTCAGGTGGAAAACGGTAATACCAGTTTAGAGCTCCGCCAGAGAGGGTGAAGGGGAAGAGAAGACATCGCTCTTCATCGGTGTGCATCTGATATGCCATGGTGAACTCAAAGAGGTTAAGGTGTTCAATTGGGTCCTCCCTTCCAGTATAGAGTTGTAAACCAAGCTTTTGTTTTGTCTTTGCTTGAAGGGGGTGTCGAGGATCCTTCTTGTGAGAGGGCCAGGCCTGGGTTGGTTCCAGTTAGGTATCTCGGCCTGACGTTCGGCCTTCAACTTGTTTACTTCCTCAATGAGCTGTAGGACAAGGGGGTCTTGAGTGAAGTCATGTACCACTGGGATTTTCTTTCGTAAGTCTCCATTGCCTCTTGGAAGTAGGAAAGTTTGAGCAAGGGCATGTGATTTTTCCCTAGACTCGCCATACTGACGTTCAAGGTATGTCTATCAAAACATCTATGAGTCCCTTATACCTTCGTGTTTCTCTAGGATTTGCTGCCCCTTCCCCAAATTGGTAACCTGTCTGGGACTTGGAAGGGGACCGAATCTTTCAGAAACCCTTGGGTCATTGATCTTCGAGCTTATATGGAGGGGATTCTCTCGACGTTGCTTTAGGAAGTCTCGGCAGTCACGATAAACGACTTTTGATCCTTCCAAACCTTTCTGCAAGGAGGTGTCTTCCTTCACTTCTCCTGCTTCAGGTCGAAGTAGTTGGGTTGAGAGAAGTCTCATGTTGATCAATGTTTTGATGATTAGCTCGCTCCTTATCAGGGATACCCATGTCGAAGGAAGGTGACCCTCCGTGTTGGGGGGCACCCAGGTGATGATTGATGTCTACAGGGGTAACGAGCTCGCATGTTTGAGTACGCCTAGTTTCGTGGAACGTCTCAAATAGCTTCTCATACTGCTCCTGAAGGACCTCATTTTTCATTGCTATCTTGTTGTTTTGAGCTTCTAGCTCATCGACTTTAGCTTGAAGAGCAACCCACTTTCCTTCATTTTTTCATTGCTTCGCACTAGGTGCAAGAGGGGTGTTATTCTGTGTGCTGTGGCTTCCTTTGCTCCCCATGTTGGAGAGGGATGCCTGGTCAAAGAGAGTGTACAAATGGTGGAAACCAGCTTGACAAAGCTGAAAAGAGTGGGAATAAGTGTCGTTCCCATAGACGGCGCCAAATTTTGATGCACAAAATCAGTAAGGACTTTGGTACAACAGAAAATGTTAAGTTTGTGACCTTCGCTAGATTGCTCCGGTCACTAGTGTGGATAAGTAAGTAAATGGATATGGACAGGGAAGCAAACACAAGATGTACGTGGTTCACCCAGATTGGCTACGTCTACGGAGTAGAGGAGTTCTCATTAATTGTGAAGGGTTATACGAGTACATAAGTTCAAGCTCTCCTTTAGTGAGTACTAGTGAATGATGTAGTACAAATGACATTCAGAAATATTGTGAGAGAATAATCTCTATTTATAGTAGAGAGTTTCTAGTTTCATTCTGACATTGACACGTGTCGTGTTGTGATTGGCTTCTGATGTGGACACGTGCCGCGCTATGATTGACTTCTGATGTCAACACGTGTCGCACTGTGATTGGCCTCCTAGTTGTAGGGAAACTCTTCTGGGTCCTTGACGGTATAACGTTGACTGGTGCTCAGTAGTTTCGGGATTGGTCAAGTATGGTACAAACAAATCCCATAATCCAAACAGCCCGTGGACTTATCCTAAATACAGAGTCACATTCGATGCTTTTCTTATATGGGGTCTGATTGGACCAAGGCTTCGATGCTTCTGTTATACGGGGTCTGGTTGGACTAAGGCAAGTGTTTGGACCCGGAGGATTGTATGGGAACTTGGTGTGGCTATTCCTTGTTAGAGCTTTCTTGCCGGTTCCAATTTGGGTAATGAGCAAAATCTTCCCAGACAAGAAATGGATTTCCTTGATCAACATGCCAGTCATCACTTATGGCTTTGCGGGGATGTCGTATGCAACTCCCACCAACATAGCAAGCTGGCTTATCACCGAATGTATCTTCAACTACTTCGTGTTCAAATACCATAAGCGTTGGTGGCAGAAATACAATTATGTCTTGTTTGCAGTGTTGGATGCGGGGACAGCTTTCATGGGTGTCCTCCTATTCTACGCCTTGCAGAATCCTAAGTACGAATTGAAATGGTGTGGGACTGAACTCGATCATTGTCCTCTGGCGACATGCCCCATTGCACTAAGTATTCACGTTGAAGGATGTCCAATTTTTTAAATAACCATGAAATGGTGGAACAAAGATATATTTGAAGAATAAAAGCTGAGGAGGAGGGTTATTGTCGTAGTTATGGAGGAATGGGAGATTGTGTGCTCTTAGCAAATTGGAGGATTTCTAGGTTGGGAATTGTTCTAGTTTTTAATGCTCTACAGTATAACCGGAAATGTATCATTCAAATGAAATGTATGGGTGTTCTTATTAATTATCTTATAATCAATTTAATATGAATGAATGGGTATAATTCTACGTTTCTGTGCTGGATCCTATTCTTCAAATTTTTTTTTCCCATCTATTTGGAATGTAACAACCCGTTCTAAAAAATGAGTGAAAATTTTTGAATTTGCCCTTGCGTTGAGCTTTGTCATTCCGGCCCAAAGATTTGGGTTGTGTGGCTCCCCAACCCAAAACCCGACCCACAATCCTTTTTCTTTCTTCTTCTTCCCTCACTCGTGAGATACCTCTATCTCTCCCTTCTTCCCCAAGCTCGACAACTCTCTCTCAACTCACTTTCTCACTCCGAGCACGAAACCCCTCCCACAAACGCTAATTTTCGAGTGAATCCTTACCAAAAATCCATTTTTTAGGTGTAGCTTGACCCATAGTTTCGAGTGGCGGTGTTGCATGTGGAGATTAGGCACTCTAAACCAAAGAAAACCAACCCTTCTTTCTCGGTGCAAAACTTTGCGACGAGTTAACCCGAGGCTGAATGAGATCAGAGTACTTCAAACTCATTTCAACCTCCACTAAATCTCAGGTACAATTTATGTACCCTGCATGTCGAATTTTGGCATGAAATCCTTGGGTTTTAACCATATTTGTGTTGTTATTCATTTTCCAGATTCCAGCGAGGGACCGTATTGTTGCAGGTCATTTTCTGGCAACCTTGTGGCACGGCCTAATTCCATTTAGGTATATTTCGAATCTATGTCATCTTAACTTTATTTTGGTTTTCAAATGGTGACCTATGGTGGATCAGGGCTGGGAAGTTAAAACCCTTACAATTCTGGTTTTCTCTTTCGTTGGGTTCGACGACCCGCGACCTCAATCGGGTCGACCCGACCCGCAACTCAACTTGAAACCCAACCTATTGCCAGGTCCAAATCTGATAACTTATAACCCAGGCCCAAGTTCTGAACCCATAAACCAAGCCCAAGTCCCTTAACCCATTAACCAGGCCCCATCCTTTAGATCCGGCCCAATAACCCTATCCCGGTCTAACCCATCAGACCCAAGCCCAGGTTTGACCCTTGACTTTGACCAGGTGACCATTGACTTTTCGATCAACATTGACCGTTGACTTTTCAGTCAACACTGACTTTTAAGTTAACTTTTTCGTGTTTAGCCCGGGACCTCCTTCTAGACTAATTTTGACATCCTGATTCCAAATCCGCACTCCGTTTTCACCAATTCAATCATTTTAGTAGAGTTTTACTAATTGGTCCATATATGTGCTTAGGTATGATTGTTAGTGGCGATCCAGTTCTCCCTAGTTCGAGCGACTCCCCATGAGTGGAATATTTGTGAGTGGATCCCTTCTCAAATGAATATTTTATAATTAACCGTCTAGCATGCAAACTCATATTTCCTAATTTGAATATGGATATTATGCTTTGCTTTATAGATTTCTAGATGATGATTTATTTAAATTACGTTTTATGAAACGTTATAAACTCTTGGTTTTACACTTATAAAATGTTTACGACTATTGCTTTTATGAACTATGAGATATTTCAGATTTATGAAAGATTATGGATTTGTGATTTATGAGAATGATTGAGTAAGTTAGATAGCTTTCATGGTTTTATATGATTTATGAGGCGAGGTTTGAGGCTTTCAAGCTCTAATGTTTTGGCATGATTTTGGAGAGATGTTTTTAGAGATTATCTAGTGGGTTATCATACAATACATACAACACATACACACACACACACACACAAGTATAGTCTATAGCCATAGGACACATATGAGGATACTTATGTTATACCCTCAGCTTTACTGGCGAAACCAGTGTCGGACAGCTTCACTAGCGATGGCTAGTGTCGGTGTGTTTGCCATATATAGATATATTCCTTCTCTGGTATAACTCAGAGTCAAACAGCTTCACCTTCGGGTGATGGGGCCTACCATGTTTCTTCACTAGTGTAACCTAGTGTCGTACAGCTTCACCTTCAGGTGATGGATAAGTGCTGCCTTCGTGCGACTATGATACCCCTAGAGAGTACAGTTTTTATGGGATTTATGGATTTGCCTTCGGGCGTTTCGATCATGTTTTAGAGATGATTTTACAGTTACAAACATTTCTTGCATGCTAGAGTTTTAGAAAAACCTATACATAGTATTATATGTGTTTTCAAAACATAGGGATATAATTTTTAGAAATAAAATGATTTTTTTAGTGATAGTATTATTATAAATCTTGGTCCATTCATCTTTTCTGTTTTTGCGCCCCCTTCATGATTTAGATTTGAGGCACATGATTCTGGCGCCAGGTCATCTTTGCGTAGGCATCTTCAAGTCTTTACAGCGTAGGACCCACTCCTTTATTCATATATTTTATTGTAATTCTTTCATATATTCCTTGATTAGTTGTATGCTTTAAACACATTCCGCGTTGACATATTTCTTTTTAATTATTTATTTTCTTTGTTTCACCTGACAAATCCTCCCTGAACATAAACCGACGCCATGGAAATGACATTTGACTTTGAAATTTATATAAAACTAACTACATAATGGGAACCGTGGAGTCCAAACATACATTTTGTGTGTGTGTGTGTGTTTTTTTTTAATCTCTGCAAGGACTTGTAGAGAACCACTGTAACATACTTCGCTATAAACCTCTCTGTTGTCCCGAGTGCCACCACAGATGGTCCACCCTTCCCTCTCTGCATGTAAAGATGATTGAGTACCGCATGTTGAGGTCTCGACAAAGGAGGAAGCATCTCCATGTAAGATGAAGGTGCATTCAGCAGTGTCATTTGTAGGTGTGGAGGAACCAATGAGGGCTCCTTCGCGAAATCTTCAGATCCAAGCTGCAGGTTTTATAACTTGAGTCCGGCGATTGGGGAGGTTCAAGACCAAAAATGCTTCCGATATCTTCTGGGACATATCCTGCAGAAGAATCAAACAATATCAATCAGCTTATAGGACTCACGCAACCAAGCCCAGTTTTCAAACAATTTCTAAACACTCGTACTTAAAACCACAAGGTCAAGACTCAGGCAACCCACAAAAGAAAAAATACGAGGCATTCTGTTGCATGTTACAGGTATCCATTATGCCATTATGGAGAATTACAACTGACGGCACTAATTTAGAAAAATATATAAGAAAAGTTTAACACAATATATTGATTAAAAATCCTCATACAAATGTGCAATTTTAATAATCTCTCATACACACACATATGAAAAAAAGTTCTAAATTTACATCAACGGAATGTCATTTAAGTTTGATCCATAAACTTACGTTCTTTTCCAACATTAAAATTATCATTTCGAGCACTTCTTTTTTAATCGATGCATATAAATTTCTCACGTCACATGAAAGAAAAGGATAATTACAGCTCACTGGAAAAGACAAAGACTACCTGAAGAGGACCTTATGAAGTATCATTAAGTTTTTTAACAGAGACCTAGTCTTCCCCGTCTCGATTGGGGTTTAATATAGGTTTCGGGAGGTTTTAACAATTTGGTAGGAGTCATACAAGATATAGGGAATCCCTGGTTTTTGTCTTGTATCAATGTGTTTCAAGTTAGAGGCTGACCCTAAGTCCAACCTGATCAACTTAGTTGGGCTTGATGCATTTTTCTCTTTTGCAGACAGCTTTGCACGGGCTTAAAACAGAAATTTGGATAAGAGAGCTTTATGAACATAAATTAGATACGCAATGGAGGCGAAAAAGCAGTCTACCAAAAATGTAAACATGAATTTAACAGCTAAGCATGGTGAAGGTATTAAGGGGTGGTTTGGGAGTGAGGTGCTTAAAAAAAAAGCACCTATGAAAAAAAGCTGTGAGGGTTTTAGGTGTTTGGTAAACTAAAAAAAAAAGGCTTATTTTGGAAGCTGCTGTGAAAATAAGCTGAAATCAAAGGAAAAAGTTGAAGCTGCTATTTGCAGCTTTGGAAAACTGGCTTTTTTTCAAAGCACACGGAGCTACAGTGCTCTTTTAATGAAAAGACCCACTATCAGACTGATTTTTTTTTCCAAAAGCACTTTTACAAAAAAGTTTACCAAACACTCTGCTGCTTTATTTCACAGCACAGCCACTTATTCTCACAGCAGTTTTTTTTCAAAGCACAGCAATACCAAAACAGATACTGGTGCTTTCAAAACCCATATATAACAACACAATATTGTTACTGAAGAAATTAAACTCTAAATGACGGATAACTTGAATGGTACATATAAAAGGAAAGCTTATATGTATGGACTATGGACTATGGACTAGGGGAATATCGGTTGCATGAATACGAGAAATATCATCAACACAATATAACCGATATTCCCTGGTCAATATGGTCAACTACCATCAATGAATAGTTAATGGAAATCAAAATCATGAAAAGTAGATTTACATAAACATAATTAATTTCATACTAGAACAAAAAACATAAACAGTATTAAGCTAAAAAAGGATACCCAAATGCTTTAACAAATTCGGCTGAATAGAGTTCCTGAATGATGGTATTATAATAAACATCAAACTATCCCTTATTCAATCCTACAAGAAGGTTATACTACTTTCAGGTTGGGGTTATAAACAGTTATGAGCGATTGGATACAGTGCAATTGGGCATGGACCATTAGTGGTCTACGGGTACATGCCGCAACCCCAATCTAATGAAATGTATTGTTAGATACATACATATAATTTTTCAAGGCCCGTACCTTTCGATATGCCCTGCTATAAGTCTTCAGGGTATGTATGATTTAACAAAGAAACAAAAGAAATATGTTCTCCTCCACTCCCACAAAGAGCCCCAGAATCAATACACATCTTCATACTGCATGTGCAATATGTAGCATGCCATTGCCATGGAGGAGGCTGGTGTTCGTGTGTTTACTGTGTTGTGTATCAGTACGTAATGTACCCAACTTTCTCACTTTGGGAGTTACGTTTGTTGGCATCACATGACCCCCTTTACGCTTGTCCCTCATTGACATTGGAACCTTGGACCTTGGACCTTGGACCTTGGACCCTGGCAGATCAACTTTACCAACGAAATAAACAAATTATATATATATATATATATATGTATTCAAGAAACGAAAGATGTATATAGAAAGTCCACAAGTCTACGGTTACGGAAGACAACCTACTTAGAGCGTCTCCGATGCAAATGACTCAAACCTATTTTCTCATATTGAATGAACTTTTTGTTGTTGGCATGAGCTCCACAAAGGACTCAATCCCATATTGAAACCGAAATTTGACTCTCACTTTTCACAAAATCCAACTTTGAATTTTAAGCCTTATATGCATGGGAGAGTTTCGTCTTATTTTGAACTCAAATATGAGATTTGAGACATTGCATCGGAGATAATGCAACCAATTAGTAAAACCCGATCTTCTGCTAAAGAATCAATTATTTGAGGCAGATATGTATATTCATAATACACACAATTGTATGTCTGACAAGTGACAAATTGTTTATATAACTCAACAATCTTTTGTCAGCCTCCTGCTGTTGCAATGGTATTACAAGTCCGAATGCACTGCGAAGCGTGCGCCCAAGTTCTACAGAAGCGAATTCGAAGGATCCAAGGTACTTATATCATCATACATCATTCATTATAATCCTTCATTTTCGAAGCTCAGCCTCAGATATTTGTTTCAGTTCAATTTACAGGTCTTCTTCACCGCATGCATTATGCATAGCATTAGATACAGTACAAATAGTTATATTCTAGAAACAAGGGCCCAATAAGCATTATATGAATGGTCAGTTTTGTTTCTTTTATTTTCCAAGTAATGAATTTACTTACTTGTTGGGCGGTGCAGCCTCTGAAGGGATACATCCATTCTTTCCTGACTTGTGTGAGCAGTTTAAACATATAACAATATATGTTTTTCCCCTGTTAGAGGTATGGTCTTGTGTTAAATTTGATCTTCCTAAGTATTTTCTTTCGTTTGAGATTAAGGTCAAACGCAGAAGAATAATGCCATTATTTCTTGTTATGCCTCTAAATCAGTAGACCTGACAGTTAACTGTTATTCTATCTTTGTAGTGTGGGATGATTTTCTCAATGCAGTTCTTGGGTCTTAAGTCGGTAAATGACTCAATCCTTTGTATTTTGTTTGAATGCAAATGTCTACTTATTACTTCGTTTATGTTCTTTCTTCTGTTTGTTGTTTCTTAGAATTATTTCAATTTGGGTTGTGTATTTCTTACCAGATGCCACATTGCAACTAAATAATTTAGAAAAATGTAAACAGGAGTGAGTATGCAGTTTGTTGAATCCGAATGATACTGATATATACCCTCCTCCTTTCATCTGAAAAACGGGTTTATGCTTGGTGCCAATGTGCTTTTCAATTTGCTGCAGTCAACGTTCCAGTTCTATCTCAATGGGGAAAAGGTCGAAGAGATTTCCACTGGATCCATCAAGCGCGTGATAAAGACTTTTGAAAATGTCTACAGGTAATTCTTTTCTTTGCTCTTTTGAATTTGCACAGTTCAAGTCAAGTTTTCTCCAACTGTGATGTTTTTGTTTCTGTTTTTGTGATATATGGATGAATTACATGTTTCTGAATTGAACCTATTGTTGTGATGTTTTTGTTTCTGTTTTTGTGTGAATTACATGTTTCTGAATTGAACCTATTGTTGTGATGTTTTTGTTTCTGTTTTTGTGATATATGGATGAATTACATGTTTCTGAATTGAACCTATTGTTGAAGGGAACTTTAACAAAAATCTCCTGGTACTGTTCAAAACCACATTTTTACACTAAAAAGTCAATCCTGGTACTATTCACTTTACCCTTTATTTTGTCCTTATCGTTAAAACTCAAAGTTTTCAAACCCTTTTCATTAGTTTTCCTATTGTTGAATGCTCATCTGGTGTACTTGCAACTAAACGTTTCTGAAGTCCATCTGGGATGAAGAAAAGGAGAAGACGACGAGGACCTAAGGAAGTTAAGAATGAAGAAGTTGATCCGTCTAAACTTAGCAAGGTACTTCCTAATAGGTTTCCTGCATCAGCATATCCCAAAGTGATGGAGGCGGTTGAGTCTTTACCTGAGGCAAATCCCTTGGGCGAATTGTGGTGGTTTGCCAAAGGACTATTTACATCTGATGAGAAGAGGGAGCGATTCTGTGAGTTGGAAGATGATCGGGCCAAGCTTGAATGGCTCCATTGCGAAATGGCCGAGTAATGTGCACTTAATAGTATGTTTGACTTAAATGTCTGGGACTCTGGAATAGATTTGATACGTTGAACTGTTATTTGGGTGATTAATTCTAGTAGTATGTGGGTTCTGGTGATCATCTATCTAATATACGGATGCTTCAATTTGAAATGCTCCAGCATTATACCCAACTAACGTCTCAATTTTTCAAAAAATAAAAAAGTAAGAAGCAGTCCTCCATTGATGGTCTTCGTACAACAATATGAAGAAAACTAGAAATAGGAGAAACTAGAGAGAAAGCGAACGAAATCGAAAGCTCCAGTTAGTATTTTTGTATTTCATCGGATCAACCAGAGGTCTATTTGTACCATTGAACCTACTCAAATAATACTTAAGGGAGAGCTCTCTCTCTCTCTCTCTCTCTCGTTTGGCAGCTCGGACTGTACTGACTATTTCTGTCGGATAGGATAAATAGTCATCGGATAGTACTGACTAAATTAGTCGGGCGTTTGGTGCAGTATCGGACTAATGACCGTATTATTTATACTGTGTTTGGTTTTATACCGGATAGGCTAAATCAAACTTAAAATTAAATTAAACTTATAAAAATAAAAAAAAAATCTGAAACCATCCCTTCTTCTTCCCCGTTCTCTCCGCCGCACCCCTCAAACGTCCTCCCTCTCTCTCCCTTCTTCTTCCCCGCCTGCCTGCACATCTGGTGAGCAACCATGAGTCATCAGATCCACATCAACCCAAATCAAGAGTGCATGCTTCTTCGCAAGACCCAGTTGCAGGGGAGGACGACGACGGCGACGGGGAGGACGCCGATGGACGACGACGTCGACGGGGAGGACGAAGACGGCGACGGGGAGGACGCCGATGGTGAGAGAAGGTGACCGGGGGGGGGGAGGACGACGACGCCTATAGAGAGAGAGAGAGAGAGAGAGAGAGAGAGAGAGGGCCGACTAATAATCCCGGCCTTTTGGTTGGTTTTATTAGTCCGGTGTATACCGTACTAAATAAGCACACCGGTTAATTTAATCCGGCGCTTATTTAGTACGAGTGAACGCCAAACACCCGCGTCCGTATAATTAGTCCTATCCGATCCTCTATCCGATCTGCCAAACAGGGCCTTAGAGAGCATCTCTATGAGGCCACAAGCGGAATAGGAGCTTTCGAGACGGGGATGAGACCACAAGCGGGCCATAGTTAAGATGACAAATTAGAAGAGTGGGGGTAGGGATGACCTAGTACAGTTTCTCTTCCTCTACGAGTCATTTTGAAACAAAGTGAAGACAAAAAAAATTGATTTAAGAAAAAAATTAGCTTAAGTTCATTCTTTAATAATTCCGGGCTAAAATTTTAGGACAGAAAGGTTGGAGCAGAAAATATGTTTCTGGGCTAAAAGCCAAATTTTTCGGGCTAAAAAATTTGGCTTTTAGCTCAAGTGTTGGAGATAGTCTTACAGACCCCTAATCCCCAATACCCTTTTGCCTCCTGTCACCAACCATTGCCCACCACCGAGCCACCACACCTCCTTCAATACCCTTTTATAATGTCCCATTTTTTACACTTACGTAAGTTTTCCAATCTTTTTTTTTTTTTTTTTTTTTTTACAAGTAAGTTTTCTAATGTTAGTCTAAATAATAGCATAGGATGTTATTAAAATTGATATATACTGGATAAAAATTTTAGATTCATAACAAGTTATAGATATAGCTATGATTATTAGAATGTAAAATTGATATGTACTGGAGAGCCTTCAGCTCCAACCACCTCACCTCGCCCATTATGACCTCGGCCTGCCGGTTCTTCTTGTCCATCTTCAGCTGCTCGACTCTCTTCGCGTTCGCCGCGTATTCGGTTAAACAAGATTTGCCGCCCGACTCTCTTCGTGTATTTTTTGTGACCATACTCAGGTGGTAGTAATACTAACACTCACAAACCCACTTATTTATTATACGACGAGTTTGAATTTTGAGAATTTTATCTATTTGCTATACAGAACCCGATATTTTAACTCCTTCAACGTTGTGATAAATATCACTTGAGAATGAGCAAAAATATTCACTAAAATAAATACCATTCTATAATTTTATAAATTTTACATAATAAAAATAAATGCACTCCTCCATCATTTCTCAAAGAATTGGTCTCTCATGTTTGACTTTGGAATTTGGTGGTTAATTAACTTCTTGACTTGGGAATTAGCTCTTAATTCATCTCTTCTGTTATTTTTTTACTTCTTTTCTGGAAGGTCCGAGAAGCTTTTACTTCCCGCCTCACACGATTTCTTGTCACCCAAGAAATTTTTGTTACAACATTCTTTCATAAGCCATTAACCAAGGAAAGAAAGAAGTAGTTCATATGACAATTTTGCTTGGACGAGCTAGCATCTTTCATCTCCTAAACAGTTATCCTTTTCCTCAGGGCCACTTGGCCCTTCCTCGCCATAGAGTTGCGTAGGAAACAACTCGATTAAGTTCTCGACAGAGAATCGAACAAAGAAGCGAAGGCGATCAATCAACTTATCTAGTTCCCACCGTCCATCATACACAATGTCGGACCCCAGTCTCGCATATACTGCAACCACGATGGTTCTGATAATAACGCCATTGCCCAGGCACTCAGCCGCAACAACTTGATACATGGTACTCGAATCAATGAAAAACTTGCTCCGCGCAGCGTCATTCCTTACTCCCAAGTCAAACTTCGATGAACCCTGGAGGAAAGTCCCGGGATGAGCATATAGCTACTGTAACCATGTTTTGAAGAATATACAATTGGCTTATTCCCTTCGGTGAACTGTTGAATTGTGGCCAAGTGGCCATCACCTTTCCTAATAAACAAACCAAAAGAAAAAAAAAGGGGAAAGGACAACATGATTATGTTTCCTTGTTTTGAGGAAAAGAAAAGGGAAATTTGTCTAAAGTTTTCTTTGGTCCATGTGGGAAGTCACGGGGTGACTTGAATGAATGATTTAGCAGCAATTGCTGCTTTTGTTGTGAAGAGAAGAAAATAGAGAGCCGAAGAGAAGAGAGGGAGAGAAAGAAGGTACTGCTGCAGTACCATTTTCAGAGAAGGAGTTGTTGTTCCTTTCATTGGATAGTTCTCACTCCATCAAAGTGTTATTGTTGTAATAGCTTTGAGCTTTGTATAAAGAAGAAATTAATCACTATATTTCTTTCTCTATTTGTTTCTTTAGAGTGTGAGAGTTATTGGGTGTATTGGGTTATTTGGGTTGTGAGATTGCCAACACTTTGTAAACTCCCATTTGGTTGATAGTGGATTATTGGGTGAGCTCCTACTGCTCCGAGGACGTACTCCAGTTACACTGACTGTTGAGGAACCTCGTTAAAACCTTGGTGTCTTTAATATTTTGTTCTTGCATTTTCATTTGATATATTTATTGTGGGTTAGCTTGAGTTGGTTCCAAAAAGGTTTGGTGCTATCCTAGCACAACAATTGGTATCAGAGCACTAGTTGCTCTTGGGTACTGTTTAGTTGCCAAAGATGTCAGACGGGCAAGATGAGAATCCTTTTGGAAGCACCTCCGGGTTTGCAAGAACTACGGTGCAAAATGCAAAGTTCGAAGTTGAAAAGTTTGATGTCACAAACAACTTCGGGATGTGGCAATGTGAGGTCAAAGATGTGTTGCCTCAACAAGATCTACTTGCCGCTTTGGGAGAAAAGCCGGAAGCTATGTCGAAGTCGGAATGGGAGAAATTAAATTTGTGGGCTTGCTCTTCAATTCGGTTGTGCCTTGCAAAAACTCAGAAGTATTTTGTGATGCGGGAGACGGTAGCAAGTGTGTTGTGGCAAAAATTGGAAGACAAGTATATGACGAAGAGTGCAGAGAACCGGCTACACTTGAAGAAAAAGCTCTACCGCTTCCAATACAAAGAAGGTACAAAAATGATTAGACACCTTGATGCTTTTAATAAGTTGATTGCCGACTTGTTAAATTTAGATGAGGATATTAAGGATGAAGATAAGGCCTTAATATTGTTGAATTCTTTGCCGGACTCTTATGAGCATTTTGTTACCACTATTATGCATGGTAAAGAAACTGTGAAATTTGAAGATGTGTCAAATGCCTTGATGAATTATGAAATGAGGCATAGAGATAAAAACCATGATAGTACCTCTGAAGCTTTATTTGTTAGAGGTAGATCATCGGAGAGAAGATCATCTTCTAGCAGGAAAAAATCACAGTCTCGACCTAGAGGAAACTCTAAAGGTAGAAAAACTTTGGAAAGGGATGAATGTGCCTTTTGTCATAATAAGGGCCATTGGAAGAAAGACTGTCCTAAGTTGAAGACCAAAGGAAAAGAAAGTTTTGAAGCCAATGTTGCTGAGGTTGAAACAGATGTTTTTGATTTTGCTTTAACCACTTCCTCATCATTTGATTGTGCTACTAAATGGGTGTTGGATACGGGTTGTGCTCATCATATGACTCCTCACAAGGATTGGTTTTCAAGCTTGAAAGAGTTTGATGGTGGCGTTGTGTTCATGGGAGATGACAATCCGTGCACAACAAAAGGGATTGGTACAGTTCGTTTGAAGTTGCATGATGGCATGGTTAAAGAGTTGACAGGTGTTCGGTATGTACCGAATTTGAAGAAAAATCTTATTTCTTTGGGTACTTTGGAATCTAAGGGTTTCAGGTTTCATTCAGATGGACAGACATTGAAAGTTACTTATGGTGCACTTGTTGTGATGAAAACTCCTAGATGTGGCCATTTGTATTTATTGCAGGGAAGCACTGTGACAGGTGAAGCATCTGTAGTCTCTGAAAATATGGGCACATCTGATTCAGATACTACTAGACTGTGGCATATGAGATTAGGCCATGCTGGTGAGAAAGCTCTACAAGGGCTTGTGAAACAAGGTCTTTTAAAAGGTGCCACGACTTGTAAGCTTGATTTATGCGAGCATTGTGTCTTGGGGAAGCAAACTAGAGTGAAGTTTGGTACTGCTGTACATCAGACGAAGGGCATTCTTGATTATGTGCATTCGGATGTTTGGGGTCCTACAAAGACTCCCTCTTTGAGTGGTAGACATTGGTTCGTGACCTTTGTTGATGATTATTCAAGAAGGTCTTGGGTCTACACTATGAAGCACAAGAGTGAGGTGTTAAGCATTTTCTTGGGTTGGAAGAAAATGGTTGAGAACCAGACTGGGAGAAAGATTAAGATTTTGAGATCGGATAATGGTGGTGAATACACATCCGATCCTTTCTTTAAAGTTTGCAAAGAGGAAGGAATTGTGAGACATTTCAGTGTTCGGGGAACTCCACAACAAAATGGAGTTGCAGAAAGATTGAATCGAACCTTGCTTGAGAAGGTTAGATGTATGTTGTCTCAGTCGGGTTTAAGCAAGTCATTTTGGGCAGAGGCAATTAATTATGCATGTCACATCATCAACCGATTACCCTCAGCTGCAGTTCAGGGTAAGACACCAATGGAGGTATGGACTGGAAAACCTTCTTCTGATTATGATTATATCCATATTTTTGGTTCACCTGCTTATTTTCATGTGACTGAAAATAAACTTGATCCTAGAGCCAAAAAGGCTATCTTTCTTGGTTTTAGTAGTGGTGTCAAAGGTTACAGGTTGTGGTGCCCAGAGATGAAAAAACTTGTAATCAGTAGAGATGTGACATTTGATGAAGAAAGTATGTACAAAGGCTCTGAGAAGAATGTGAAAAATGTCCAACTGGTGGAGCTTGAGAAAGTTGCCTCTGGTACTTCAAATCCTATTTCTGCTGATGTCGAAGTCACTACAAGTGAAGAAGTTGGATACCATGAGGATGTTGAAGAAATTGAACTTGAAGATTCTATTCAAGTTGAAGAGCATGTTTCACCTCAAGAGTCTATTGCCAAGAACAGAGGAAAGAGACAAATTACCAAGCCAGCTCGGTATAATGATTATGTTGCTTTTGCTCTTCCTATTATCACTGATGAGATTCCATCCAATTTCGAGGAAGCCATTGAGAGTGAGGAGAAGGAGAGGTGGTGCAATGCCATGGGTGATGAGATGAATTCTCTCTTGAAGAACAAGACTTGGGAGTTAGCTAAATTGCCTAAGGGCAAGAAAGCTATCGGTTGCAAATGGGTGTATGCCAAGAAGGAAGATGCTGATGAGAAAAGCAATGTGAGATTCAAAGCAAGATTAGTTGCTAAAGGGTATGCACAAAAGGAGGGCATTGACTACAATGAAATCTTTTCTCCGGTTGTGAAGCACTCCTCAATTCGCATGTTAGCTCTTGTTGCACAGTATGATCTTGAGCTTGTGCAACTTGATGTGAAGACGGCTTTCCTACATGGTGATTTGAATGAAGAGATTTATATGTGTCAACTGGATGGGTATATAGTGAAAGGGAAGGAGAATTTGTTTTGCAAATTGAAGAAATCACTTTATGGCTTGAAGCAATCTCCAAGGCAATGGTATTTGAGGTTTGATAAATTTATGAGAGGCCAAAATTATTCTAGAAGTCAATATGATCATTGTGTGTACTTCAAGAAGTTGCAAGATGGGTCTTTCATTTATTTATTGATATATGTTGATGATATGTTGATTGCCTCAAAGAATGTTGAAGAGATTGAGAAATTGAAGAAACAAATGAAGAATGAGTTTGAGATGAAGGATCTTGGTGAAGCAAAGAAGATCCTTGGCATGGAGATCACTAGAGATAGAGAGAAGGGTTTGGTCAGTTTGAATCAAAGACAATACCTTGAGAAGTTGATTCGGAAGTTTGGAGTTCATGATTCAACCAAACCGGTTAGTACCCCTTTGGCTCCTCATTTTAAATTGAGTTCTCTACAATGTCCTAAAACTGATAAAGAGAAGCTGCAAATGAAAAATATACCATATACAAATTTGGTTGGTAGTTTGATGTATGCAATGGTATGCTCTAGACCGGATATTGCTCATGCAGTTGGCATGGTGAGTCGATATATGCATAATCCAGGTAAAGAGCATTGGCAAGCAGCTAAGTGGATATTGAGGTATCTCCATGGTACTCGAGATGTTGGTTTATGCTTTGAGAGAGATGACTCTGGTATTGGTCATTTTGTAGTTGGTTATGTTGATTCAGATTATGCAGGTGATCTGGATGGAATGAAGTCTACTACAGGCTATGTGTTTACTATGGCTAAATGACCAGTTTGTTGGAGGTCCATTTTGCAGTCGTCTGTTGCCTTGTCTACTACAGAGGCTGAATATATGGCAGTTGCTGAAGCTATAAAGGAGGCCATTTGGATACATGGGCTGATTAGAGATTTGGGGGTTGATCAGAAGCAGGTGGAGGTACATTGTGATAGTCAGAGTGCCATTTATTTGGCTAAGTATCAGGTTCAGCATGCGAGGACCAAGCACATAGATGTGCGTTATCACTTTGTTCGTGAAATTGTTGGTGAAGGGGAAATCATTCTCCAGAAGATTCCAACTAAAGACAACCCCGCTGATATGTTGACTAAGGTTGTTGGTGTAGCCAAGTTTGTTCACTGTTTGAACTTGGCTCACATTATGCCTATATAAAGAAGGCGTTGAGCAGTATGAGTTTTTTTTTGAAGCATTTGGCTCGGCATGAATTGTTCTTTTGCTAGTGTTTGGGAGTGATTTTTTTGGGTCAATTGTGTTGGTTGGCTTATCATGGCGTTTTCGGAACTTGGCCAAGGTGGAGATTGTTGAATTGTGGCCAAGTGGCCATCATCTTTCCTAATAAACAAACCAAAAGAAAAAAAAAAGGGGGAAAGGACAACATGATTATGTTTCCTTGTTTTGGGGAAAAGAAAAGGGAAATTTGTCTAAAGTTTTCTTTGGTCCATGTGGGAAGTCACGGGTGACTTGAATGAATGATTTAGCAGTAATTGCTGCTTTTGTTGTGAAGAGAAGAAAATAGAGAGCAGAAAAATTAGAGAGCCGAAGAGAAGAGAGGGAGAGAAAGAAGGTACTACTGCAGTACCATTTTCAGAGAAGGAGTTGTTGTTCCTTTCATTGGATAGTTCTCACTCCATCAAAGTGTTATTGTTGTAATAGCTTTGAGCTTTGTATAGAGAAGAAATTAATCACTATATTTCTTTCTCTATTTGTTTCTTTAGAGTGTGAGAGTTATTGGGTGTATTGGGTTATTTGGGTTGTGAGATTGCCAACACTTTGTAAACTCCCATTTGGTTGATAGTGGATTATTGGGTGAGCTCCTACTGCTCCGAGGACGTACTCCAGTTACACTGACTGTTGAGGAACCTCGTTAAAATCTTGGTGTCTTTAATATTTTGTTCTTGCATTTTCATTTGATATATTTCTTGTGGGTTAGCTTGAGTTGGTTCCAAAAAGGTTTGGTGCTATCCTAGCACAACATGAACTCCAAGTCAAAAGCATCCACCCATCTGCCACCGCTGTGTCACTTGCCAGACTTCTCCCATGAAGCTGTTGACTCGGAGAGTGAAGTGCTCCCAGTCACCGACATGTTCGCCTATCTTGTTCATTGCAATACTTACCAAACCAATTTTAATGGTGGATGGTCCATTGAAGGGGCAGGACACCAACATAGCAATATCTGTAAAAGTTCCTCCCAATGTCGGTTTTACATAAACGTATAGCTCCGCACTGTCTATGTTTCTGGCCTTGAGAAGATTTTTTTAGCTTCATCATCACTCGGCAAATCTATCCAAAAATCACTATCATTTTCCCCTCCAAAAGGCAAATGGGAGCCTCTCTAATCAAACGGTTGGCCATTCCTAGTGTATTCCTGGAACAGAAGCGCCCCGTTTTTTTTTGAAAAACCACAGTACCGATGATGGCAAATAAACCTCATCACGATGGAAGAAAACTGTTGGGCCGTAGTGCTCAATTAGTGAATGAATCTGGTTCAGATTTGGCATTGCGTGTAAGGACGAATCAAAATTCTTCAAGCACGCAACTTCTAGCTCTTTGTCGGAATCCAAGTATTGGTACTGCAAAAGAATGTACCAACCGAAACACAACTGCAGAACATACCCCATTTGCAGGGTCTTGTTTTCCACACCTGAAATTGGCCCCCAAACAACTTTGAATCAATGGCAAGTATCCGGTCATGTGTTTCACAAGTCTCTGTACTATTTTCTCGTACGCATCTAACTTCTCCGGGGCTGGTTCCTCAGGCTTGTCAGTGACCACAAAAACCAATGGCCTTATAACCAACATGTGGGTTTGGCAACCAAATATAGCCACACCCATTTTTACTTAAATCCGCATTCCAGACTAATGAGTAGTTAACCGGCTTTAAACTCTAATGCTGAGCCTCGGGTACAGCCATCTTCCACCCTTCTGGCAAGCGTTCTATGTGCCACAAGAACGTACCCTCTCAATGCTGGTCATTGGGCTAGCATTAGCGACCGAGGCAAAAGAAGTTGTTCGTGGTAGGAATTTCCGTTGGGGATGCTTCCTAGCCGACGAGCACACAGCTCCTCGAGAGGTCGGCGTCGGTTGATGCTTTCTGTTGGGCTTCTGCTTTACTGGCGGGCTTGTCGGGCAAAGCCTGTCGGGCAAGGCTGAAAGAGAAGGACAGAGTTAACTTTGAAATGTGCCTTTGTGGGGCCTTAGGTGTAGGCCTTGAGGCTCACAATCAAGATTAACTTTTAAGTGCTCAGGCGTGCCACTGCCATCTTTAACATGGCAGATGTAAAACGGATGTTGAGTTTTAATTATATATATATATTCGAGAGACTATGTTAGTTATTGACAGGTGTCTTTGTGGGGCCTTAGGTGTAGGCCTTGAGGCTTCCCGTTAATAACTAACTTAGTACTCGAATATATAAGGTTCATTTTCTTGGTTATATGAGTCTTATAACCATTATACTTCTGATTACCTGAGCTCAAAGAGCAGAATGAATCCAAATAGGTGCCTTTGTAGGGCCTTAGATAGGCCTTGAGGCTTCCCATCAGAAATCCTTCTATACTCAATGTTCTAGCCCGAGGAACAGGATGAATCCAAATAGGTGCATTTGTAGGGCCTTGAATAGGCCTTGAGGCTTCCCATCAGAATTCATTCCGTACTCGAACGTTCTATGGTAATCATAATATAATAGCAATAAAACTAAGTGACAGGTCGATTACTTGCGCCTCAAGTAACTTCAGACTTCTTGTTATCAAAGCTTGTCATGGATGGGTTAAGTCCACATCAGGTTCTTTTTTATGCCTTGAGGCCAATGACTTTTTGAGAGATCAAATCTTACATGCCCGAGGGCTTAGAACTTAGACCTGGCTTGAACTGTGAAGACATATTCAAATCGGATTCAAGCGCTGAGAGAGTCTTTTAATAGCCATATTACTAGAAATAACTTGGATACAACTTGTAGTATACAACATATTGCTAGGCTAATGAATGAAAAGATAAAAACAAAGAGAGTCGGGCATGGTTTAACCTTGTCGGGCAAGGCTGATCGTCTTGCAACTTCCTATCTTTGTGGTTTATCATGAGGTTTGAAAGCTTAGAAAAGGGGTTGGGAGGTGAGAATTGATACTACAGCAAGAGTTGAATAGGGTAGTAGAGCTATTACAAAGGGTTTATCCTGAAAGGGATGAAGGCTTGGGCTGACTACAGCTTCGTTTTGAAAGCAAATCTGGCTTTGAGCAGAGTTTGTGCTTGTATTTGTTGGTTTGTTTTGAGTGTCCTTGACTCTGATTTCTCTTTCTCCTTTTATAGACACTTTGGCTTGGCCTCCTGTAGCAATAATCTTGCCCGAATGCAGTTTGAAGGATAGTGACTCATCAGCTATTTATTTGTACTGCCACTATAAAGTACTTTTGGGCTGATTAGCTGGCTAGTCTATACCACTTGGCCCTTGGGTAGGTGAGCAAGTAGTGCAAATGATCTGCACCTAGTCGGGAAATGCCTTTTCTGCCTTCTGGGCTTGGGCTGTGCTTCGGGCTTTTCTCATCTTTTTGGGCCAACTCCCTTCTGAGCCCGAAGTTTAAGTTTTAACCCAAACAGTGCCCCTTTCAATCAATATTCAGACTGGAATTCCAGGCGCCAATGTTGATTGAATATGTCTCTACTAGTACCCACGTCTTTCATTCTCGGAATTTGCACACTTTTCAAAAGCAATCACCGCCTTTTTTCAGTTATTCCTATCACTTCCGAATCTCCTGCATTCTTCTTATCTTTGTAATCGAAAACTTCCTAACTCCCCAGTCGTTTTTTCCTTTTCTAAATCTTTCAAATTCTCTGCTGCCTTTTGCCCGACACCTTCTATCCTTGTCGTCTTCCTTGCCATTCCATTTCCAAACTTCATCAGATGGCTTCAGGATCCAGCCAAATCCAACTATCATACGAATATGGTGAAGGCATCGCCACTTTGCGCCGTTTACTCAACGGCTTGCATCGCCCTCGAGCAGGTTTGTATTCTGAGTTTTTCTTTGAAGTACATGGGGTACAATCGTTGGGTCCCACATGGATTTCTCGGGTCCCTGCAGTGATAGAGGACAATATGCCTAAAGATAACTGGTTTTCTCCAAATCCCTTTTTGGCTAAGTTGAGCATTTCCTCATCTAAGTGGTCGTCATATCGTCGAGGCTTTCCATTGATGAATGATCCGGCTTGGGCTCAATGGATTGACGAACTAGAGCCAACTTTTAAGAAGAAATGGATGAATAATGGCATTTACGAGTTGATAATGCTTTAAAAAACCACCATTATTCCCAAGCCCGAACTGCTTGCTTCTTCTCTTCTTTTCTGGAATTTGGGCACAAACACTTTTGACTTTTGTATGGGTTCCATGTCTCCGACTATTCTAGATATGGCTCTAGTCTTCGGGCTAAGGCCATCGGGCAGGATAGTAGACGTTACTCAAGACTGGGCTCTCTCCTTAATTGCTGAAAGCTCAGGTTCATCCACATCCTTCCTCTCCCTGGAATATAACTCTGCAACCTTCAAGAGTTACGGGACCTCATTCAAGGGATTCATCCCTTTTGTAAAAGAAAATTTTGGAGCAGGTTCTTCCCGTGCTGATAGAGATCAAAAGCACATGTATTTCCTCTTATACTGGCTCAACAAACATATCTTCCCCAATAAATCTAAAGGAATGAAGGTTGAATGGATCCCCGCTCTTCATAACTTCGATGATGTAGCAACAGGTCCATTCCTTCTTTCTCATCTTTACCATCTTCTTTTCGAAATGACTCAAGGCGAGCCATTTGAGACTAACCTGAATGAACCTATATGGATGATACAAACATGGCTCCAATGGTACTTTCCAGAGTTTCGGGCTGCCAACTTAGAGTTCCCAGAAGGTGTGGCCCCCGCCTGAATCCTAGCCGAAGCTGCTCATACTGATCACTCCACATTCGCCTGCTTTTATTTCTTCAAGGTTTGTAGGACTCGATCAGACCTGGAATGGGGTGCGTCAGTCTTGAGAAGATATCCTTGGTTATCTGACCAGGTTTTTCAAGATGCTCCTGGGGAAGATGCCACATCTTTTTGTAGGGAAAATTTTATTAGTTGTATTCAATCGAGAGACATGGCCTGGGGAGTTCGGGGCAATCGATACGATCGAGGGTTAGAGGTGTATCATCCTAACTTTTGCAGCAGGCAATTAGGCTTTAGGCAAACCATCCCCATCCCATTTTTTGACTCTGTTAATTATGGCACTTCCTTTCGTTTAGTATCTCCCTCTGAGGCGACCTTTAGAGCTGCCCGACGCAGTCTTGAAGTCATGAGTCAGGCTGCCCGAAATTCCATCATCCTCAATTTGGAATGCACTTCACTCTTCTCTTCTTGGTGGGAAGACAAATAGACCAAGAAATATGGAGGAGACTTGAGAAAGACTCATGATCGCCTTTTCAGTCAACTTTCTCTTAAATCATACCCCAGTTCGGGCGAACTTGAAAATTGGAAAGAGATGATTCAAGAGAAGAATCGGGTTTTTCTGATAGGTATTTCCTCTTCTTATCTTGATTCCGTAACCCTTCTCTTGAACCCTTTTAACTTTTTCCCTACTTAACCCTGCAGCCCAAGTGGATGTTGAATCGGTACCTACTGAGTCCGAGGATGACTCAGCTGATGCAGCAGTTCTTCATGGAGCTGCGGCGGAGGTTGAAAGGCGAGAAACTGGAGAAGGTGAGGATGTTTCAGAAGATTCAGGAGCTAAAAAAGAAGCGCATGAAGCTACCATTCAAGTGTCTAAACGAAGGAAAGCATTTGTGATTGAGAACTCAGATTCTGATCCTGCATCCCCACCCAAGACTAAACAACGAATTCCTACTCCTAAAAAAGAGTAAGAGAACCAGAATCGTCCAAACTCTCAAGTCTTCAGACCCACCTGCTCTAATTTCTGAGGCGGGCAGAAAAAAGCAAAAATCTTCAAGTGAGTTGTGTTATTTTTTTTGTCAGGTTGCCACCTTTCTTCTTCATCTAGTTACCTATGTTTTTTTTTAATACAGGACCTCAAGCATCAAAGAAACTAACCATTGCTTCCAAGGATGAACCAGTAGGAGCTTAAATGTATAAAAAGGCTGAAGAATTGCGAAACATCATCCTTAAAGAACTTGAGGTATAGTTTACTTTTATGTCTGCATAGTCTTTCCTGTTTTCACAAAAACCCTGAGCATGATTACTTGAGTCAGGCTGCAAGAAAGGAAAAGCTCCATTCGCCCGAGGTCTCTTCACCACTTGCCCAAGAAACAAACCTTTCTCCGCCCCGGGTTAATCTTTCGGAGGTACACTCCCTTTCTTTTTGAACCTTAGGTAACTTTTATAATTTCTGGGGCTAATGCCTGATCTTTTTCCTTCTTCTGACTTCATCCAGGTCGGGGTATCTGCCCCCTCGCCTAGTTAAGGTTCTCCTTTGATTTCTCCTTCTGTCCTAGAGGCAACTCCATCTTCTCAATTTGATCCATCCACGGGAGTAATGTTGCACTTCGTGGATGAGGACAGTAATTTGGTGAGTAACCATCCTTACATTGATTCCCCGTACATTGTTTCGATATCAACTTCTATTTACCTCTTCCTCAGCCTTCTTTAATACAACATCCATCAGTGGCAACAAGTGACGAACCCATAGTCCTTGAGATTCCTGTGACTTCAGAAGCAACTACTTTGCAGGTGTTTGCCTGCCCAACAGTTACCCTTGATGAACCTCATTCATCTCCTCAGGGTCGAACTCTGGTAAAGAGATATTTTCTTCCTGTTCTTCTCTTACCATCTGCTTACTAACAATGGCTGCCATTTCTGGGCACTTCCAGGGTATTGGTGAAGGTTCAGGCGGGGTTTTTTCTTCCCCTGTCAGTGGTAGGGAGTCTTCTCCTCAACCTGGAATTGGTACTCTTTCTTGTGAGGCTCCAAGGCTTAGTCAGGTATATTTCTTCCTCCCAAAACTTCCCTTCACTTTAAACTGTATATTTAACAATTTGATCTTCTTTTGGTCTTTGTAGCAAGTTCTTGAAGAAACTTCTCCTTCTCGCTTGGTTCGTAAGTCAAAGCTCCCCCGACCTCATTTAACTATTAGGAGTGCCGGGATTGTTCATCCTGGAATTGAGAAGGCCAGGGAGCTAAAAACTGCCCTATCAGTAGACGCTACCTCATTAGAGGAAAGTGGAGTGCGAAATCCCCCTCCTACTTTTCCATTAAAAACTGCTAAGTTGCCCGAACTTTTTGAAGAATTCGGGCAGCTCGAGACAAGGCTGAAATCTTCGAAGCATTCTTCACCTTCAGGTTTTCCAGAGCATAAGCGATTTTTCCAAGAATGGGCAAGGAAGGATTTCTCCGCTTCATTTAGCCTTAAGGCTCTTTATGATGTGGAAAAGGTTACGAGTGAGCTTTTCAAAGCCGGCCAACTGTCAAAAACCCAACATGATTCCTTTCTATCTTTCTTTGAGAATTTGAGGGCTCTTCGGGACCAACATAAGAGAGCAGAAAGACAAGCCAATCGTGTAAGATGTTTCCAGGAGGAGGAATTAAGTACTTCTGCTCAGGTAGAAAGGTTGATGAATGATGGTTCACTAACGAAAGAAAGGATTGGAGTGGTGACTTTTGAAATCCAAAAACTAGAGGAACAACTGGTTGTTCTCAAGGTTGAGCAAGCAACTCTTCTTGACACCCTCGAAAATCAAATCAAACAAGTGAAGAAGACAAACTCGGAGTTAGAGCATTCTAGATCTCAACTTGCAAATAGCCACACTGTCCTGGCTGAACCTAGTAGGATTTTTACAATCATGCAGATATATCACTCTCGAATAATTACCCTGAGTGAAGATGTAAAATTATTAGACTAGGATTACTTGTAATCCCTCTTTTAGTGGAATAAACATGTACTTGTCTTTTGCTTGCTTTGCTTCTGGCCCTTGTCTGAACTTCTTTCGGGCAACTCTTTGCCCCCTTGTTTACTTTCTTCTTTATTTGAGCGAGGGTGTTGTGACAACCTGAGATCCATCTTTCCCCTCTGTCGTAACAATTGGTGACACTGGCTTCTCTATCTAAACCAGATGGATCGCGTTGAAAGGAGCTTCCGGGAAAAGATTGGTATCAACCATCATACTAGCTTGTGGCTTGTCAAGTAACAACTTTCCCTTCACTATAAGGTCTTGTATCCAGTCTCTAAACTGGACACAATTGGTTATAGAATGGTTGAAGGTATAGTGTAACTTGCAATACTTCTTTCCCCTTAGCTCTTCTGGTTTGGGCATCTTTTTCGTACTGTCGGGCACAATCACTCTTGCCCGCACCAGCTCTTTATAAATCTCAGGTGCTTTAGCCAGATCGAACGAATAGCTCTGGTACTTGGGAGGTTTCATCGGAACAAAGCCTCCATCGTTCATCACAATATTCTGGTCCTTGATGGGTTGAACTAATCCTTTCACCGTCAATGGTTTGAAAGGCGTAGTCATCTCAGTAGCACACACCTCGATTTCCTCTCTATCATGGTCATCCTCTTGCTCTGGCCCAATTTCTCCTACCTCCACATGATGAATTGCAGCTTTGTTTTTGTAGAAGGGAGGAGCTTTGGAAGTATGCTTCACTTGCTGTTCTTCTAGCAATAACCTTTCATATTTTGTGGCAGCAATGACTAATTCCTGTAGCTCGTTAAATTGTGTATCATAAAATCTTTTCCTCAAAGGTAATCTCAGAGCCCTTTGAGCAATTGATATGAGTTGAGCTTGGTTAACAGGGAATTGGCACCTCATCCTTGTCTTCCTGAACCTCATCATGAAGTCTTATGTGGACTCATGCTCGTATTGTTTGACTTTAACCAGATCATTAATGGTCATTTCTGGTTCTATTCTGTAAAATTGTTCATGGAAAGCCATCTCCATTTGCCCCCAGTTGGCAATAGAGTTAGGGGTAATAGAGAATACCACTAGGATGCAAGTCCTGCCAATGAATTCCCAAACAACCTTAACTTGTAGTTTGGGTTGTCTTCATATGCCACACAGTGATTAGAGAATTTGAAAATGTGATCTCTGGAGGACACACTGCTATCTTCACCTGTGAATGTTGGGAATGCGGGCATCTTGAAGTTGAGAGGAAATGGATTCTGCTCATCAATGTATTCAGGATAAGGCTTTTGATAAGTAATCATGAACACTAGGTGAGCTCGTGGTTGAGCATTTTGAACCACTGCCCTCCTCAATTTAGCCAACTCATCCCTTAGTTGTTGAGTAGCTGTATTATTCTGGAAGAGAAGGGCATACTCGTTCTTCGGGCTTCGGTCATTGCCGTGAATGCTTCTTTCTTTGATTCAGGTTTTTTCCAGTTGGTTCCCCCTCCCTTATGAGCCAATGGGGGTGGCCTATAAGGAAGAGGTTTGTCCGAAGCTGCGGAACTTTCTTTTTTGCTGGAGTCTCCTGTTGTTATGGGCATCCCATACTTTGTCATTTCCTGCTCGCTTTGCTTCCTGTTATTAAATGATAATAATGGGAAGCTAGGAAACTCTTTCCCCAGGACCGGCTCTATCACGGGTTGACTTCCTTCAGGAACTGCTTTATTCTTTCCCCTATCCGTTTCTTCTTCTAATAGTGGAAATAGGGGAATGACTGGCTTACTTCTGATGGTAACCTGGCTCATCCCACTCCCTTGAGCGCCTTTTGGAGTGGAAAACTCCAGATCTAGCCTTCTCTGTAAATTCCCTATTTAGGTACACAGTCTACTGACTTCCCCCTTGGTCTTCAAAGAGATTTTTTTCCATACTTCTCAATACTTGTATCATAGTAGCCTGTAATTCCTCATTAGTTCCTTTCCTTTCCGACTTCCCGGATGAAGATGGGCTTTCTAGGACCACCTGTCCTGATGGGGAAGAAGGATTTCCCGATTGAACTGTCATTGGTAGCAAAAGTTGAGAAGAACCGTCATTCGTATTCTTTCTGCAAAGTTTATGGCCTTTCTTCTTGGACATGCAAGATCCACACAAATGAAATCCCACTGGGCGTGCCAAAACAATGTTTGTGGTAGGAATTTCCGTTGGGGATGCTTCCTAGCCGACGAGCACACAGCTCCCCGAGAGGTCGGCGCTGGTTGATGCTTTCTGTCGGGCTTCTGTTTTACTGGCGGGCTTGTCGGGCAAGGCTGAAAGAGAAGGACAGAGTTAACTTTGAAAGGTGCCTTTGTGGGGCCTTATGTGTAGGCCTTGAGGCTCACAATCAAGATTAACTTTTAAGTGCTCAGGCGTGCCACTGCCATCTTCAACATGGCAGATGTAAAACGGATGTTGAGTTTTAATTATATATATATTCGAGAGACTATGTTAGTTATTGACAGGTGCCTTTGTGAGGCCTTAGGTGTAGGCCTTGAGGCTTCCTGTTAATAACTAACTTGGTACTCGAATACATAAGGTTCATTTTCTTGGTTATATGAGTCTTATAACCATTATACTTCTGATTACCTAAGCCCGAAGAGCAGAATGAATCCAAATAGGTGCCTTTATAGAGCCTTAGATAGGCCTTGAGGCTTCCCATCAGAAATCCTTCTATACTTAATGTTCTGGCCCGAGGAACAGGATGAATCCAAATAGGTGCCTTTGTAGGGCCTTGAATAGGCCTTGAGACTTCCCATCAGAATTTATTCTGTACTCGAACGTTCTATGGTAATCATAATATAATAGCAATAAAACTAAGTGACATGTCGATTACTTGCGCCTCAAGTAACCTCGGACTTCTTGTTATCAAAGTTTGTCGTGGGTGGGTTAAGTCCACATTAGGTTCTTTTTTATGCCTTGAGGCCAAGGACTTTTTGAGAGATCAAATCTTACATGCTCGAGGGCTTAGAACTTAGATCTGGCTTGAATTGTGAAGACATATTCAAATCGGATTTAAGCGCTGAGAGAGTCTTTTAACTAAAAGTAACTTGGATACAACTTGTAGTATACAACATATTGCTAGGCTAATGAATGAAAAGACAAAAACAAAGAGGGTCAGGCAAGGCTGATCGTCTTGCAACTTCCTATCTTTGTGGTTTATCATGAGGTTTGAAAGCTTAGAAAAGGGGTTGGGAGGTGAGTTTACAGAAAGAAATCGATACTACAGCAAGAGTTGAACAGGATAGCAGAGCTATTACAAAGGGTTTATCCCGAAAGGGATGAAGGCTTGGGCTGACTACAGCTTCGTTTTGAAGGCAAATCTGGCTTTGAGCAGAGTTTGTGCTTGTATTTGTTGGTTTGTTTGAGTGTCCTTGACTCTGATTTCTCTTTCTCCTTTTATAGACACTTTGGCTTGGCCTCCTGTAGCAATAATCTTGCCCGAATACAGTTTGAAGGATAGTGACTCATCAGCTATTTACTTGTACTGCCACTATAAAGTACTTTTGGGCTGATTAGCTGGCTGGTCTATACCACTTGGCCCTTGGATAGGTGAGCAAGTGGAGCAAATGATCTGCACCTAGTCGGGAAAGGCCTTTTCTGCCTTCTAGGCTTGGGCTGTGCTTCGGGTTTTTCTCCTCTTTTTGGGCCAACTCCTTTCTGAGCCCAAAGTTTAACTTTTAACCCAAACAGAAGTCATCGGGTATCCCTGCATGTCCATAAAAGGTGACACCTTTTGGTTTTCCACGCAACAGAATACAGCTCCAGATGCTCTCAAACTTGGTGATTCGGATAGCTTCAATTTCTGCGAGGCGTATTCTTCCAGTAGCAAATCCTTCACCTGAAGAAATGACGGCACACATTGTTCAGAAAATGTGCTCATAACAATACGTTAACGTTTATGTGACGACATAAACGTGACAGTAAATTCTTAGCATGCCATTGGTGTGTTCTAGGTTTATTAGTTATAATCTTTCCTTTCTTCTTGGACCTGAGTTCACGCAAAACATTAATTTATAACAGTTTCAAAGAAACTCGAAATCGAGCTCCTAAAATGTAGTATCGAGACGAACTTCAAACTTTTACATTATGAATTATTTTCTGTGCACCAAACGCAGCCTACGCATAATAGCACTAGTTTCTATGGACATGACTGGGAATATTCCAGGCAACTAAATGAACTCGACAATGTGGACACCGGTGCAAAAATTTTACATTAGAAGTGTGCTGAAAATTATAGGCAGGACAAAGCTAATTCGCCTGCCCGCTAATACAACCGTCCTTATGCAGGAGTCATGAGTGAGTCATTTCTTGTAGCAAACTGATGGGGGATAGATGCTTGGCCAACAGTGGTATAATAAAAGTCAAAGCCACAGAGGTTGAGCATCTGTTACAACTTAAGACTCATATTTCCTATTCAATTACATTATTTACATGTCAAACCATTAAAAGCAAAACTAAGATCCACCACGAGAGTTTGAAAAGCAAGCTGAAATTAACTTTTCCAGAAAGCTTTCGAATATTTCCAACCATCCAAACCAAATTCCAATCAATAAAATCCCACTTAGCATCATAAACACATACAATAATCACAAATTAAATTATTAAATTATGTGATCAAAATTAATGACAACCCAGCAGAGAATACAAGAAGATTACAAGCACACCAATTTCAGATTATTTCAAAGAATATGAACACTGAAATGGAGATATCAAGCTATGCAGAAAATACCTATAAAATTGATTGCACTTTTTCAAAAAAGATATGAACTTCAAGGTGGGGATTGACCAATCTGACCCAAGAGTGAGAAAAACTGAGAATTGAACCCTCAAAGGCTGTAACTTCGAATCGAAAGCAGGAATAAGGAAAAAAAGCACTTCTGTGAGACATCCTGGTGAACACAGGGATGGCTGTGTTCTCTCTCTCTCTCCTCGCAAGAAAGAAAGGGAGAAGAATTATTTGTCTTGTTTTGTCTCTCTCCTTTCTTTTCGTGATGACTCGGAAAAAAGATTAATGCTATGAGACTCAATTTTTTGTATATTAAATTTTGTAAATTAAATAATATGTAAGTGTTGTAAATATTATGTGGATGGCCCACATGAATAGTTTGTTACTATTTATTCACATTATTTTCACTATTCATTTGTGGAAAATTTGTAAGTTGAATAGTGTCCTCTTTGATTATAAAATGAATGAGAGGAAGAGGAAGAAAGGGGGTTCACGGGAGAGAAGAAGGAAAAGGAAGAAAGAAAGAGAGAGAAAGAAGAGGAATAGAGGAAGAAGAGGAAGATGAGGGGAGATAATAAAAGGAGTTATATTTGTACTTCTATTATTTCAAATTATAATGAAAGCACCACCGCTGTCCCGAGGACGTACTCCAGTCACACTGACTGTAGAGGAACCTCGTAAATTTTGTGTCTTGTTTCATTTATTCCACTGCACCCACAGTCGATTTTACAACACGTTATCAGCACGAGAAGCTCTCATGTCGGTGGAAAGCACTACTTATCTCTCACATCTATCGGCTGGAATCTCACAGATAAGAAAATCTTTTCATTTCATTCTCATATCTCTAAATGACTAATTTTCTTAAAGTAAATATACATGTGGTTATATAAGTATTGTCATTATTATTGGCAGAAAATCCGACGATCATATGAGCTTTGAAACTTCAACTTCCAGTGCTCATACAGAAACCATTCCTTCATAAAAGTTGTTCCTTATCCTCTCTCCCATAACATACCAAAATTCCAGAACCATCCAACGGTTAAATCATTCCATATCTTAGAAATAATACTACAGACTCAAAATCCGCAGAAAATTTGGCAGCCATGTAAATAGCCACTGAACTCCAACTTCCTGACATCCGATTGAAATACTTTCTTCTTGAAAGTTGTTTGTCCGCCTAGTACCTAGAACATATCCAAATTTCAGAAATTGTCAACGGTGCGATCGTCGTAGATGACTGAAACTTTAACTCAGCTTCCATTTCCGCAGAAAACTGGACAGCCATCTTATGAGTACCAAACCTTCATTTTCAGAAGCTCAGCTCGAAACTGTTTATTCACAAAAGTTGTTTGGTATCTTCTTATCCATATCATACTAAATTTTGAGTTAAATCTAACGGTTTGATCTTCTTATAAGTGGCAGACAAAGAAAAGTGTGATTATTTTGGGTAGTTGGAAAGAAAGAAAAATATACATATATAAATTGAAAAAGGGAGCAAATGGATGGTGTGTCGGTTGGACTATTTAAAGAAAACAAAAAGGTTTTGGAAGTGAGTTGCACCATTCTGAAAAATAAATAAATAAATAAATAAATTGGAAAGGTGGATTTTTGGTGCATGATGTTGTCACAAAAGGAGAAAAGAACAAATATTATTGGATGGTACACGGCACCATGTGAATGAATAAGAAACGAAAATATATATTTATTTATGTGAATGGTGTTGGCTTAAAACACTTTCACAAGCTCTATTTATTTAAAGCAATTTATTTACAGTGGGTAGCATTATTACCCTTTGCTTTAAAGCTTTGATATTTATGTGCATGGTGTTGGTTTAAAGCCCATGTCACAATTTCTATTTACTTTAAAGCAATTTATTTATCATGGACGGTTTTACCACCTACTGCTTTAAGTTTTGATTTATGTGAATGGTGCTGAATTAAAGCCCTTGTCACAAGCTTTATTTACTTAAATGCAATTTATTTACTATGGTTGGAATTACCGCCTAGTGCTTTAATTTATTTATTGTACTTATCTTTTGTTACTATGAATATATACAGGACCTGAAGTTCCTTGATCAGATCAGAACCTGCAGTTTCTTGATCCTCATCATATAAAATGATTGGACCCGAAGTTCCATCATACAAAAGGATCTGGCATGAAGTCCCTTGATCCTGAAGATCAGGACATGAAGTTCCTAGATGAGTACCGTAAGTTTGAAGTGCCGCAGTGCCTTAACTTAATTGTAATAAAAGCCATAAGAGTCTTAGTTTACAGACTATTAAATAAGGACCAGAAGTTCCTTATGTCCATACTCAAAATGGTTTAGCAGAAGCCTTTATTAAGCGAATGAAATTGATTTCCCGCGCTCTGCTCATGAAAACGAAATTGCCAATTTTCTACATGGGGACATGTAAACTTTACATGATGCATTATTAATTCGGTTGAGACATGTTACCGACCATCAATACTTCTCAGTACAACTCGGGTTTGGAACCAACCAAACATTATACATTTACGAGTTTTTGGTTGTGTTGTCTATGTGCCTGTAAGACTGCCACAACGTACTGAAATGAGGCATCATTGCAGATTAGGCATTGATGTTGAACACCATCTATCATTCAATATTTGGAATTCTTGATTGGGGATATGTTTACCGCATGGTTTGCGGACTGTCATTTTGATAAGACAATTTTCCTGCCATTAGGGGGAGAAAATAATATTGTTCCAGAAGAACGATGAGAAAATATCATTCCAAAAGAATGATGAGAAAAGACCGTTCCAGAAGAACGAAGAGAATTTGTCTTATTTTGATTCACGAAGCAATCAATAAGAAAATGAAATATGAATAATTGAATGATGCAACGAAAGTGATGAAATCATATATACTTACTGCAAATGTGCCTACAAGAATTGATGTCTCTGTTGGATAAAATAATGAGACAGTAAATGATTTATCTGTTGCACGCCTAAAGCGTGGCAGATTTTTAGACTCAAAAGGTTCAGTTATTCGAAAGAAGAATAATATGGCACTACTGAACTATTGCATTCCCGAAGCATAACTGTTGCATGCCAGAAGCATGACAGTCGCCGCGTGGATACACGTCCCAGATAGGACAATCCACAGACATGAGAATATTGATGTCTCATGCATGAAGCATGATTGACGTATAGGTTCTAAATGACTCAACTCTTGGAAGTGGAGATTAAAATCCAAGCACTATAACGCTCAAGAGGAGGTTATGATCCACATTCTCTAAATTATGACTATCCTGGAAGAGATAATGTAATGCCCTTGAAGAGGCAATGGATATCCAAAGAAATGAAAAGCTTTTATGCATGTGCATGCACATGAGAATATGGGATCACGGATTGATGATAACCAATGGTAATTTTGGTTTTACAAGTAGCTACTAAATTCATCAATGAGTTGTGTTAATATTGAGTCACGTTCTTTTGTTCGTCGACAAAAGGAAAATTATTGGCCAAAATGGAGAAAGGCAATTCCATTACAATTTTGTAAGAACGTGGAAAAATGGACCTATATATTTGAATACAATACAAATAGCCAAAAGATGTTAAACCAAGGAGGTTATATATGGGCATTTGTAATATAGTGTAATACACTTACATGATATGACACAAGGTTGTAAACGAGTTCATATAAATGGAGAATTATATATGAAGGGTTGTGAGTCACCCACATCATATCTCCATAAGTAAATCCCTCAAATATACATGGGAGCAAATTGCTATGTATAAATTCCAAAGGAAAATGTGTCATGAAGTGTAGAAAATCCCTGAAGGATTCAAATTGCTTGAAGTAAGCCCCCGAAGGGTAAAGCATAAATTATGTACTCAATATCAATGGATGATATAAATTGCCTTAGTGAGTACTATCATTATAATATTGTTGCAACATACTAAAATCTCTTGCAAGAGTCAATGACAATAAATTATAACTCTTGAAGAGTTGATGATATTAAATTGGGACTCCTGAAGAGTCTAGAAAAATTATAAAGTGTTGAAGGAATTATTGTCTCGAGCTGCAGATCGAACAATCTACCAACACGAATCTTATCCATGATATTTATGATATTAAAAGAACCATATGGATTGAAGATTATGAGTTGAATACTCATATGATGAAGACACTAAGAATAATCATTTATCTTCGTGAGGGTAAAGATAAATTAATATTTGGTCCAGAAGTACCACATCTTAGTGAAGTATATGCTTTATTGTATTTGGCACAATACATTGAATGAAATAAAGCTTATTTATTAATATCTCCAAGAAATTACAGATATATACATACGCATGAGTTAAAATAAACAAACAGGATGGAGCCTTCACAAAGGTTGCTCATGTGAAGCCTCAGTACTCGGAAGTACCCCAGAAGGGGGAGGCACTGGAGATTGATCATGTGGCACCCCAGTACTTAGCAAAACACCAGAAGGGGAAGACATCAGTTGCTTTCGGAATCTAGCAACGAACCTCTGGTGATCACTTTGAATCCGACTTTCGGATTCCTGCAGTTGGACGAGCTTTCTTTTCATGCTCGTAGAGTAACTATTTGCAAGCACGTGTAACACCCTATTCTCGTGCTTGAGCCCTCTGATCTCTTGTTTAAGACTTGTCATCTCTGCCATCAATGATTTAATTTGGCGAGTTTGAGCAAGTAAGCGTTGGCCCATATTGGACACAGAGCCAGCACACTGAACACTAAGAGCCAAGGAGTCTTGAACGGCCGACTCTTCAGACCGTTCTGAAAGGATCTTGTTATCCCTTGGAGTGAGAAGATTCCTAGCTACCACAGTAGCGGTTATGTTATTCTTCATCACAGAGTCCCCAACCGTAAGAGGACCATTCGAAGATAAGAAGGACGGGCGCCATATATTATCATGACGCTGCTCGTCTGTATCACTCCTAAGACTCAAATCTAAGCAAATGTTAGATGGGCAAGTCATTTTTCAGAAATGATGAAGGAAAAATAGAGGTCAAATAAAATTTCAGAAGTGCAAGAAGGTGGAAATTTCTCAGGCAGCAACTTTCTGAGCATACTCTTGAACACAATTGATGTCTCTATAAAAGAAGAGGCAGCATAGCCACTTGTTCAAAGATCGATGAGTCACCGCTCTCCGAATTTCAAAAGCCAGATTTTCCTGAATAAAATTCGTTGGCATTTTTCAGACGTAATCTCAGCTTTTCAGATATCGCGTGCAACTTTGTCAAAGATCTCTGACAAAGTTGAAAACGCGTAAATCTTACTGTTCTATTTACACCACAGTTGCTGACAAGAGTAAAAGCACAGCACCACCACTTGCTATTGAGAAATCTCTATATATGTCGACCTCTGTTCTCCATAACAAGGCAGACCCGCAACACTGCAAGAATACCTAACTCTTCCTCATCTCCGAGAATGCATCTTCAACATAGCATTTCGAAATACTCAGTTTTCTTCCTCTCCGAGAATACCTCTTCAAACATGTCACACCAGAGCAAGATTATCACATATCTTCAGGGACCAGAGCAAGATTATCTCATATCATGCAATCTCCCTGTCATTTCCTTGTCCTTGTTCTTGCCTGCAAAGACAAGGATAAAGAAAGCAATATGTCGGAACCTCCACTCAAACTCCCGGTAAGGAACCGACTGCCTGGAACCTTTCCCGATTGCTTACCTAGTATTGCTCTCGAGTAGTCATCTTCAATTGTTGTTGGAGCGGGGTCCCCAGTCACCAAGAAGTGATGAACCATTCAAATGCAAGGGTTTGCATTCCACTCCTGCATCAGGGGACAAATCCTACAAGAGAAGATGCCACACATGCATGGGGGAAAAGCAAGGAAAATACTACTTAAGCAAGGGGAGCAAGTAAGGAAAGTGAAAATGATACATTGAAGCATGTGGAGACAAGCGCAACAAACGCGTGTTGATTCATCCCTAACAAAACTGAAGATCACTTGCCACATGAAGCTCCTCATGGTCCAATTTCATTCAAGATCAATCCTCGAAGGTCCTTGAAGAAATCACAAGTCCGATTCAAGATCAAGTGTCCACCACTTTTGAATCAAATTCCGCTCCAGATAAAAGGAGTAAATTCAGATCTTCGATACTAGTCTAGCAGAAAGTCCTACAACTCAGTTCAAGAAAAAGCCTGTGGAAAGTTAACAACAAGTAAAGCAATTCTTTCAGCAACTCTTCTTACTAAGAGACTAAAGTAGAACGATCAACGATCAACCTAAATGATTTGAAATCAGAAGGAGATACTCATCAGGGGGAGCATTCAAAACAGATCAAGATTTTAACGAGTCAGTCGAAGACTTGTGGCCATCCAAGGGGGAGTGTTGTAAATATTATGTGGATGGCCCACATGAATAGTTTGTTACTATTTATTCACATTATTTTCACTATTCATTTGTGGAAAATTTGTAAGGTGAATAGTGTCCTCTTTGATTATAAAATGAATGAGAGGAAGAGGAAGAAAGGGGGTTCACGGGAGAGAAGAAGGAAAAGGAAGAAAGAAAGAGAGAGAAAGAAGAGGAAGAGAGGAAGAAGAGGAAGATGAGGGGAGATAATAAAAGGAGTTATATTTGTACTTCTATTATTTCAAATTATAATAAAAGCACCACCGCTGTCCCGAGGACGTACTCCAGTCACACTGACTGTAGAGGAACCTCGTAAATTTTGTGTCTTGTTTCATTTATTCCACTGCACCCACAGTCGATTTTACAACAGTAAGTTGATGATTAGATTATTACTTAATCGTTGATAAACGTGCTATTTTTTATTGGTGACATCTCATTTGGTTTGCTAATTTAGTCTACAAATTTAACTTTCCTAGCATTTATTTGGAAAAAAAAAGAAAAAAAAGAAAAAAAAAGGTAAGCCGCCACCACTGAATTGTAAGCTTAAATTCTGGCCGTCAGATTTTGATTAATAATATGATTAACCAACAGTTGTAATCTGGAGAAGAATTATGGGTGGTGATCTACGTGGCTGCGAATGCACGATGCACACAAGGAAGGTGGGACCCCATTCATGGTCGATGGCGGTGTCAACCCCGTAATTGACAACGTACGGCATGGTCTTCTCGTGGTACGTAGCGAGTCGTGATCATACCGCTAGGGTTTAGTTTTGTTTTTCAGTTCAATTATTTCGCTCTAGTGAGGCTGAATAAAAATTGCAGCAATTCTTTATGATTTTGATTTGCGAGTTTGTTCCTTTGTGGTTGTACATCTTTTGGTCTTGCACTACCCATATGGCTAATGATTTTTTTACGCCCAACATACATACAATTCTTGATTCTTCACGTTTCGAATTGGTGCCGTAGTAGTTGTGCTAACGTCGCCATATGTGATGTGATCCTACTCTTTTCGATGTAGGAAATCCCAACAAGACCAGTAAATTACGCACACGCAGTAAGAAATCCCAACAACAACAGCAGGCGATGCTGCTAGCTTAGAGCAACTCCAGCCTTGCTCTTTGCTTGGGGGACGGGCTGCAGGAAAGGGCCCTCGGGCCGGTTGGTTCTTCTCCAGCCATGGAGAGCCCAAGTGAGGGTGGGAGCCCGAGGGTCGGGGGGTGGGCAATTGACAGGCCGGTGGCCTGAGGCTCGTGACGTCAAGCCTGGGTCCGGGTTTTTTTTTTTCTTTTTTTTGTGTCAGGCGCGTGCTCCTCACTCGTCAGTGGGGGTGCGTCGCCCGACAGGATTTCAGGCAAGTGGCCCGCGCGCCTAGTTACCGTTGGGAAGCCACGTGGCTTCCCACAGTCCGTTCGATCCCAACGGCTCTTTAATACGAGTCGTCCGATTTGCAACGGTAATAAAAAAAAACTGATTTTATATCAACCGTTCGATCTAAGATCAACGGTTGATATTAATCTGCTTTATAAATTAAAAAAAATTAAAAAATAGCTTTAAAATTAAGAAAAGTTACCGTTATGACATGTGGCACAATCTAGAGTGTTGGAATTCAAAATTTTTAAATCCAACGGTAGAGATTAATTATTTGAATAAAAATTTTAAAAAAATTTGTAAAAAATCCGAAAAAATTGTAAAAAATCTGAAAAAAAATTGTAAAAAATTGTTTTTACTTTTCTATAAATACCACTTCTTCTCCATCTACCTTACACCACAATTTCATATTTTCTCAACTACTTTCAATCAAATTCCTATCTTTCTCTCAAAGTTTCAATCCAATTTTTTTCCACAAAATGACTACTGATGCAGGTACGAATTGGTCGCTTCTTGAAAATGTTGCGTTGTGCACTAGCTGGGTTGAAGTTACTCATAATTCTCTTACGGGTAATGAGATGCAGTTGCAAGAAATGTGGAGTTTAATTCATACCAAATTTCTTGAGCAAATAGGTGGGAAAAGAACCAAAGAATCGATGTCCAGTTGTTGGAAAATACTTTGCCATTCCTTTAGTACGTGGAGAGATGCCTTGACACAAGCTAGTAGTAATGTTCGAAGTGGGGCAAATTATGCGGATGAGGTAAGAATATATTATAATTATTTGTTTGTATTATTATTTTGTTACCTAATTTGATTATAATTATTTGTTTGTATTATTTATTTGTTACCTAATTTCATTATTATTATTTGTTTGTATTATTTATTTGTGACCTAATTTCATTATTATTATTAGTTTGTATTATTTATTTGTTACCTAATAATTTCATTATTATTATTTGTTTGTATTATTTATTTGTTACCTAATAATAATTTCATTATTATTATTTGTTTGTATTATTTATTTGTTACCTAATAATTTCATTATTATTCATTTGTTTGTATTATTTATTTGTTACCTAATAATTTCATTATTATTATTTGTTTGTATTATTTATTTGTTACCTAATAATTTCATTATATTATTTGTTTGTATTATTTATTTGTTACCTAATAATTTCATTATTAGTCATTTGTTTGTATTATTTATTTGTTACCTAATAATTTCGTTATTATTCATTTGTAGCAACTTCAAGCACAAGCATGGTATGCTGCCAAAATCAAATCAAGAAACAAATCATTCCACCGGTGGGAATGTTGGAATATTGTTAAAGATTGTCCTAACTTCAAAGTTGTGCCTGTTGGTCCAGAAGTATGCATGAACAGCACCCCTCTACACAGCATCTTTGTATACAGCACCCCTCCACACTCTACACCCGATCATGGCTCCCATGTTGATGAAGAAGATGGAGAAGAAGTGCCTGAAACGCCCATTCCTGAACAAGCGTCGGGGTCAACCCGTTATCCAATTAGGCCTCTAGGTAAGAAGACTTCAAAGAGGAATGGGAGTGCTTCCAAGAATGATTATGGAAAGTACATGCAAGAACTTGCTTGTCAAGGTGAATTGACGTTGGCATGGGAATTGGCAAAATATGAGGCTAAAAAGACTAGAGATGAGGCAAAAGCTGCAGCTAATCAACAAGCATTTCAAGCTGAACAGAGGGAAAGAGAGCTACTTAGGCAAGAAAGGGAGTTGCTTAGAGAAGAAAGAATTGCACAACGAGATCGTGACATTATGAACATGTGTTTAGAAGGGATGTCTCCAAATTCTAAATATTTTTGGCAGTCGGAGAAAGCGGATGTGGTGCAAAGGTGACGTGCAAGAGAAGCGAGATCAAGACAAGATGGTCCTAGCACAACAAGACAAGATGATCCTAGCACAACAAGACAAGATGATCCTAGCACCACATATTGGTTAAGTGGTGATGAATAGGGTACTTTTGTAATCGGAGCCCATAGTTTTCCAATCACTTTGGGTTGTAATTTATTATTTATGTTGTTTCCATTTTATTGAAGTTAGTACTTTATTTAAAATGAGAGTACATGTATTTAATTTCGTAATATACTTATCCTAATAATAGAATCTTTATTCATCAAATTGTTCACGTATAATGAAATTATAAAACACACCAAATAAAACTAAAAAACTCACTAATTGGAATTACATAAACACACTAAATAAAATTACATAAACATACGAAATAATAAAAAACTCACTCCAAAAAACACACCAAATAAAATTACATAAACATACGAAATAATAAAAAAACTCACTATAAAAACACACCAAATAAAATTACATAAACACACCAAATACAAACAAACATACTAAATAAACTTAAGTATCTTCAACTTGTTTCAATGTCCACTGGTGCTCTATCAAGTCAATTTTTCGATCATTGTGCATAGATGATCTTTGAAGTGTAGTATATCGTTGAATGACCCTTTCATTGTAACGTCCATCCCTTTCTAATGGCTCGTGTTGCACGGGTTCTTCGGTGGCATCATGCGCACAATATATCCGTGTTCTTGAATTGTTCATCATGTCTGGCTCTGGCTCATATTCATCAATTTGATAACCCCCATTTATTTCTTTCATATTTAATTAGCCAATAAATTGGCTAATTAAACCACAAATTCAACAAGAAATGCACAAGTTGGCCGGCCACTTTCTCTAAAAAGTGGACCAACCTAGTCCTATAAATAGGCACTCATTTTCACCAAACACTAAGTCCAACACTCTAGTAAATTCCACAAACTCTCTAAACATTTTTTCTCTCTAAATTCTAACTTTGGCATCGGAAGTTCTTCGGCCAAAACCCCCCCATTCATCGTGGGTGCGTGAGGCTCTTGGCCTTGACCTAAGGTGTTAATTGTTTTGTAGGTGCAATTTTGTCCAAGAAGAAGAAGGCGGAAATTTGCATCCACAATTATCTATATTAAGAGGGTAAAGAGGTTACAAGTGAAAAGGAACACCGTTAGGCCATACTACGAAATGGTACTTGTGTTAAAAAATTAACAACTTGAAAAAATAAATTTTTTCTTAACTTATATAATGAGATGTTATGCATCACCCATGTTCCAAAAACAATGAAAAAAATTCTCACTCTAAAGACACAGGCATGCAACTTGGATTTCAATTTCCGACTCCACTATTAATGCAAACTGGAATGTATTTTGAAATTTTGAGTTGAAATATCCAATGCTATGTGGTTTGAGTTACGTTGATGTATCTTTTGGAAGAGGATCCTATATAGATCTACTTTGTGGGGATCCTAAGGATCTCCACATCCTAACCGTTGTTCGTACATCATGCGGCCAGTTTTAGTCAGGTACTATTTGTGTTTAATTTTAAATTAAAATATCAAATGATTTGTGACTGCACGATACATGATGAATGACTATGATCTGAAAATCCCTAGGATCCCCATAATTTGGATCCGGATGGGATCCAAATCTGTATCTTTTGACATTGCACTTTTTTTTATGCGATAAGTTGGGATGTCTTGTTCCACAATTTATATAGCAACGAAATTTTGTTGGAAGTTGTGATGACCCGTCCCTACTTTTCACTGGAATTTCTTTTGCATTGATGTGTTTTGACGTTTTTACCCTTTTTGGACAAAACTGGAATCTGACATGGACGTGGTTTTGGCTTTCAGTTCCTTCTTCCTAGTTTCGTACTTAAATAGTACTCGTTGATACGAACGCGTGAGCGCGTGTTAGACTTAAATCGGATATGTAACGAAAATGTTACGCTCCGTTAAAGTACGTTAATTACGGGTATTTTTATACAACTGTTTACAAAAATATTAGTGCTTGAAACACCGTAGAGAGGCAGATTTTGTACATTAAAAATAGTGCAAAATCCACCAATCCCTTCATTAATTGGTGGATCCGGTTCCATTCACCAATCAAAGACCACTCACATTTCAGACATCTCTTACCTCACCAATCAAAAAGTAACTTTCATTATTTCTCTTCTCTCTCTCTCCATGAACTCTCTTTCTCTCTGCAACAAGGATGAACCACCCTAAAACCTCATCAACGTGACCTTAAAACCATACATTCGAACTCGTCTCACCACCACGAACACAACCATATCCTTGGATCGTGGTTTCACTGAGTTTTAGACGTCGAACTCGAAAGGTTCGACTCGGCTCAGTTTTTCCCCGACGAGTTACGAGCGAGTTACAAGTTTTTAGGAAGTCTAAAGGCCTCTACTCAACTCCCCAAGGTCTTTAGTGAAGGTTTGAAGGAGAAACAACCTCGAAACACAAGGTTTTGAGAAGTTGGAATTTCGATCGTACCTTTCAAGCCATTTTTAGGCCACCTCCATCCACTTTTTGGACCTCCAAAAGAAACCGACGAAAATTTCCAGTTTCCGCCAAGTTCAGATGGCGGCAACCGGCGAGGACCACCAGAGAAGATGACAGAATATTTCGTCAAAGTTGACAGAATATTCTAACTACGTCAGGTAAAAAAAAAATCAAAAGCCACACACATGACTATTTCAAAAAATCCCAAATTTATATAGCAAATTAACATTAATAAGATGTTGAAACATCAAAAGCCATACATATGGCTATTTCAAAAAATGAAGATCACTATTTATGCATTCATATACAAACTATTGCTGGAACTGTAAACACAGTTTACTCTGACGAATACCATCATTATGACCGAATTCAACGACGATGATTTGTGAACTTCGTAAGAATAGTAGCCTTGTCTTTAGGTTCGAGAACCCAAGAGGCCGAGATGTGTTCCTTCCTTGGTCGCAATTGTAAGACGCATAAGTCAGCCGCGCACCCAACGCAACATCAACATATTTTACTCCTCGGTCGAGCTCGGCCGACGAGTTGGCATGCCCCGTATTCAACTGAATGGCGTAGTTAGCTCATAGATTACTCGGCCTACGCGCCACGTAGGCTTGGTAGTTTTTAAGGTCAACATTTTGGCACGCCCAGTGGGACCCAGTGCTAAAACTATGAAGTTCATGCCAATTGAGACACAATCGGTTAAAAAGAAAACAGCTATGGGAAAATCAACAACCGATTTGCCAATTCAGAACATAGGACAAAATGTACCACAGGCGCAGAATCCCCTTAGCATCTTGACACCTGAGTCCACAAGCGCGACTCGTCGAGAAAAAAAAGTTGGTCTCGGCGGTCAGCTTCGCAATCTAGAAATCCCTAACAGAAACACCTGCGTTCTCAATGAAGGGATAGTGGAAGACTGTGATGAGGATGGAAGTGAAGGTTCTGATCCATTAACAAGATCGTTTCTTTGAAGATGACTTGAGGAACAGTCTCGGATGGTTGAACAGACATTTAGTCGAGGAATCGATAAATTGCACGACGTGATACGCAGTACCAGTGAAACACAAACCAGATTGCTTGAAATAATCTGTTACCAATAGTACAGGCCGAGCCAATCCCTGCTCGGCTCAAGCCAATTGACTTAGAAAAAAAAGGAGGATCAAGCAGCAGGTCAGATGGATCTGACCAAAGAGTGGAAGCAACATCCGTCGATATGATCGAGGTCCAACGGATGATTGATTTGGCCATGAAAAAGGGGTCGAAGTTCCCCAAATTCATCCATCCATATCCAGCTTATGTGGAAAGGTTCGAATATCCTAAAGGTTTCAAAATTCCAAATTTTAGCCTTTTCGCTGAAGAATCGTCCTTATCCTCGTTAGAACATGTGGCTCGTTTCACCGCGCAATGCGGAGATGTTAACAGTGATTTTCACAAGCTGCGGCTATTCAATTTTTCGTTGACAGGCTCAGCATTTGCCTGGTATATCAACCTCTCACCTAATTCTATCCAAAGCTGGAATGAGTTGGTCGAGAAATTTCACGAACAGTTTTATCGGCCAGGGATAGAAATGTCAGTTTCTTCATTAGCGAGGATGACTCAAGCATCTGATGAGTCACCAATGGATTATCTTACCAGATTTAAATCGGCCAGGAATTGGTGCCGAGTACCTCTCCCCGAAGTCGAATTTGTTAGAATTGCTCTGAACGGCCATGACGTAGAATACAAAAAGAAATTCTTGGGGGTAAACTTTCAGGATATGTATGAGCTAGCCCAGCATGTCGAGCAATATGATTATTTGCTCCAAGAAGAGAAGATATCGAAATCCCCATCCTGATAGACGATTTACAAAAATCTCACTGTCAGTTATGCATCGACCAAGGGCGAGGAGTCTCAATACGTCAGCGTAGACGCGGCCGAAATAGTAATAGATAAACCATGCGTTTGCAGGGCATTGACTCAAATTAGTTCCAAGGAGGTCAAAACCAACTCGGCCACTGAAGAAACAGTGAAGACATCAAAAGTTTATACCTTTGATATCACAAAGGCCGAAGCAATTTTTGATCAATTGCTATCAGCAAAGATCATTAAACTTCGGCCAGGACATAACATTCCCAAGGCCGAAGAACCTAAAGGAAAGACATATTGCAAATATCATAACTCGACCAAGCATGCCATAAATAATTATGTCATACTTCGTGATGATATCCAGAGCTGGATTGACAAAGGCAAGTTAAAGTTTCCTGAAAAATCGCATGACAGTTGATACAGATCCATTCCCTTCGGCAACAGTTGGCATGGTAGAAGCCCTTTTGCCCAAGAGCAAAGGGAAAGAGAAGGTCGAGTTTGCCCCAATACAACACATCTTAAAGTAAAGCTCCCAGCCTCGACTCAAAATCGACCTATTTTCCAACGCGCCACCTACCGAGCTCTCAGGATTGGCCATAGTTGAACCCATGTCAAACTACAGCGAAGAAGAAAATGGCAGGCCAATAATACAACATATCCTAAAGAAAGGTTCCCAGCCTCGACTCAAGATCGACTTGTTTTCCAATACGCCACCCACCGAATTCTCAGGACCGGTCATAGTTGAGTCCATGTCAGACTCCAGCAAAAAAGAAAATGGTGGGCTGATAGTTTTGTGTAGCAATTGTAAGGCACACGTTGTATTAACTGAGCCCAAGAAAAAACTACCTCAGATGCAGATGCCAACGTTACTATACCAATCGACGATTACAGCGGAACCTTCAAAGGAACCTGGTGAAGGCCAGTGCTAGAAAGTATTTGATAGGCTCGACCCAAGGAAACAAACAGATGGCCCTACATCAGTTAGACGGCACTTTGATTTCGACGTACCGTTTTATAACGAGGATTATTATTCACGTAATTCCAGTAGTTCGAGCTCATCAGCAAATCCAAAAACCTTCAGGCCACCTGAACCACGTAACCGACGTTGGTATAGCTACAATTCTCCTACTGACATGTATACCATGCTTTCCAAATCTCAGAAACGTCGATGTCAGCGTATAGATTACTTGGCTCGACAGCAAGCGGCCCAACCTTTTTCGGTCACTAAATGGCAGCTGAAAGAGACGGTAGGAAATGGAGATGATCGGCCAACCCCAACAATTATGGCTGAATTACAAGGGCAGAAGGAAACCAATCGTGACTTCGAAACTACCATTGAAGCATCCGAGAAGTGCATCAAACTTCTTCTTCGGCTCGGGGAGATGAAAGCTTGTTTCGAGCAATTTAAGAAAGAGGCCGAAAGCCCACTGCCCCTGTTACCTTTGAAAGAACCACCACTAATTAGAGTTCGGCAGAATCTGCACCCCCCATTCCTCGAAGAATCATTAGAATATATGAAAGAATTTCATAAGAAATATTCCGCCAACGACTTGTATGGGTTGCCCAAGGCATGCCAATAAGCTCTTGACCTGGCATTAACTTACCCCGATGCTGAGCAGATTATCCAAAAAACCATTGATCCAGTAATGAAAGCCAGATTCCAGTACATTCGAGAAGCTAGGGTTCTCGGCTTCAAGGTCGACCCATACACGGACATCGACACAGACGAACTCCCTTTTTCTCTTAAAGGCCTTCAACACCTTCTTCAACACTTTCGATATCACTTCAAAGTTTTTTCGGTCGTATCCTTGTTTGGTTTAATGGCCGATGAGAAAGATCGAGTAGCACGTCTAGACGCTTACCTGGACACAAGGAACGCCCGAATCGCCTATGAGGAACGAGCTCGTAAAATACGGCCAGAGCAGAGTCCGACACCAAATGCATGCAAGCCCGACGATGACAGTCAAAAGGACACAGAGTCAGATTGTGTGGCACAAGCGCACGAATATGTTGAGAAACACAGCGATCAGACCCCGAATGCTCCAACATACGATGCTATAGTCATCACCAACCCGAAAGATGACGACCAGGATCCAATGGGCCTTCAGTCATTGAAAATATGGAAATCAGCATGGTCTATGTTCTACCTATCGATTTTCAGCTGACTACACACCAACCAAGTTCCTTGGACAGTGATGTGGTCACCGAGGAAGCAACACAAGTTGATTTTATCACTACTACTGAAGATGAGTCAACAAACGGTGACGATAAACTTAAAACAGCCTTGGACATCTTGTTTCCCCGTTCTTCCTTGACTAATCTTCAGCATTTAAAACCATTGTATGTCACGGCCCATATTGAAGGCTACCTAATCTCCAAAATTTTCGTCGATTACGGAGCAACGATCAATATCATGCCTGTATCCATCATGAAAGGATTACGACGATCCAACGACGAACTCATTCCTTCAGGAATAACCATGAGTAGCTTTGTCGGTGACAAGTCTCAGACCAAAGGAGTACTCCCTCTAGAGGTCAACATTGCAGGTCGCAATCACATGATCGTATTTTTTATCGTCGACTCTAAGACCGAATATAATGCTCTGCTTGGTAGGGATTGGATTCATCAAACGAATTGCATTCCTTATTCTTTATATCAAGTTCTCATTTTTTGGGATGGTAAGCTCTGGCACCCGTCCGCCATGAACTTTCTCTGTTACGCCGTGATTAGGCTCTCGCGGTTGGAAGAGTTTCTGATCCAGCCCCGATGATTTTGGAGGATTCTGAATCAATCGATCTCGGTCATCTCGGACTTCAAGGACACGACAATCCACCGAGAATTCCATCGCCAATCGAAACAAGAAAAACTAAGAACGGAATATACCCATCAGGAAATGTTCAACTAAACAAGAAAAACTCCACAATCTTGTAACGGAAATACTTGGTTTCTACGAAATATGCCTCACAAAGAACGCCAAGCAAATTACGAAACAGCAACTACAGCCTCGGGGGTAGCCGCCACAACTGCAGCCTTGGGGGGAGAAGAAGTACTCGGTTTTGCATCATTGGTGGGAGCTGAGGTTGGAGGTGAAGGCTTAAGGTGGGGATGTGTATTATGCTTCAATTTTAAAAGTATCTACCTCATCCTTGAAAGCTTGGTTGGCCTTCTAGGCTTTGGACCTCAGACAACAAGAATGGATGGCTTCTTTTCCGTATCCTTCTTCATTTTCTTCTTCTCTACTGCTGGCACCTCATTGGGGATGAGATTCGCAATTGCCTTCCAGTAGTTCTTGTCGACCTCAGCATGAAACTTCTCTTGATTAGCCAGGAACAGTTAAGAAACGCCCAAATACAAGTTCAAAACAATATGTCAGAAATGCACGTTAACTCCTCGCTTCTTCATACCATAGAAGTTAGATGCCGGAGATCGATATGGATATTAAAGGCAAAGAAACCGTAAAGTCGTGAGAAAGTTCAATTCTAAAATGTTTAGCTAAAAGTACTAGAGTTCAGAAAACCATTAACACTACCAATATTAGTAGTATTTGTTTTGCGATGAAGCCTAACAGGGAAACATTGTAGATTTGCGTAGCGAATCCTAAACAGTTGTGACCATCACTTTAGTTGAATTTAGAAAAGTTCAGTCCCAGTAGAGAGAATAGGAGTTACGATTTTGTAAAATGTTATGAATAACCAAGCTGAGTAGATGTCAGGAGCTATGTGTCAACAATTTAAGGCTATTCTTCAATGCCTGTTTCGATCAAGTATTCAATTATTGAATGAATCAGCAATTCAAAAACAAACAAACTATAAGCATCAGTCAAAAGAATCTTCATATGCATTCCAACCAGAAACGTAAAATTGAGGCAGTAAAGTAAGAAATCAACATTACTAGAAGAGCTCATTGAAACAAAATATAGTGCCGTGTCGATCATAATTTTTTGGTCTAACCTTCTCCCTTTCCTTGTTAGCAGCCTTGTTATTTTTAGTAGTGATCTTCCTTTTTTGGTAGAATCCCACCTTGAATTCATCTGCTTGCTCAATTATTTGAACCAATAACTCTTTTTCTTTCTTCTCCTTCTCCTCGACATTAATCGCATTCTGCCTGAATGTTTAAAAACTCGGATTATTATAACTCCCTTACAACCTCACAGAATTTAACCATTTATTTCTCCCACCACCTTCAATGCAAACATAAAATCACTTTTTGATAGTCAATAACTACAATTTGACAACAATCACTAATCTTTTTTTCGAATTCAGCTCCACAATCTTACTGATCACCAAGCATGCAATTCTTGAAAATTACTGAAATCAAAGCAACAACTTCCACTCAAATTCTCAGCAACAGAAAGATCAAGCCAAATCAAAATTGCACAAAAGAGTCAAAATTTAATTGCTACATAGAACTATCGGTTCAATCGAAAACAATCAGAATTCGAGACCTTACCACCTCCATTCTCTGAGAGCGAAGCCTTCCTTAGGCAGCATCTCCGACTGAGGCGGCAAAGTCAGATCGTCGGACCCGCCAAACCCTCCATTAAAGCCCTGGCCGTTCGACTCGGCATAGATAGACGGAGGAGAGAAGGCCTCCGCCGCCGGCTAAGTGGCCAAAGTGTTGTCTACGATGGAGCCGTGGAAGATTGGGGAATCGGTGGTGGAGTCCTTGAGCGACTCGGAGTCGACAAAGGCGTCGAATCGCTGGGAGGAGAGTCGGGGGTCGTAGCCCACGTAACCGTCGTCGTCGAACGGGCGAGTTGAGCTAGTGGTTGGGACCAAGGTATAAAATATAGATGATATCGGAAATATCGATAATCCAAAAACATGGAAATATCGATGGAAATATCAGGATATTATTGATATCGATAAAAATTGAATAAAAACCACGGAAATTGTAAGAAAAACTTGGAAATTTTTATTGAAACTTTGCAGGATGTTTATTTAGTCAATTATCTATTAGTTTATCACAAAAAATTAGAAGGAAATGCATTGCATGATGGATTTAACTGATTTAAGTTGATTATATAGCGAGTTGGCAAACATTGTGAGTGTAGAAAATATATAGTAATTAATGAAAGAAGTTTAAACACACTATAATCATTTATATATAATGAATTAGTACAATATTTTAAACTATATACATTGCATGGTAAGATACATGAGTGACTTAGTACCACATAGAGTTCCTATGAGGTTCAAATTTTTCACTATCTTCACATAGAGTTCCTATGAGGTTCAAATTTTTCACTATCTTCATCATCTCTATGTGTAAAGTAAGTGTATTGTGAAGAGTAGTCATCAAATGATAAATCCCCAAAATAGTTTTGTATGTAATTGTTAACATGCCACCCATATGGATCCGAGATTGGTTGACATTGTCCATAAGCAAAATCATTTGAAGATTGAGTCTCGGATTCTTTCCATGAGTTGCTCGATTCCATCCCAACAGGAATGGGATATGAAGGGTAGGGAAATGGTTGGTTATGAGTATAACCATAGTTACTACTTCCCATTCCAACAAAGTCTGAAGTTATAGATAACGAGTCATATTCTTAACTTGACAAAATCCCCTTGCCTCTTTCTCTACGAGTATAGTCCTTCCCTATGGCACCAATTCCTGGTCCTGCCCACTTACTGCCATGGTCCTCATCCTGTGTTGCATGCGTGAAGTTTGCCTCACCAATGAAGGGGCTCATAAATCCGGGAGGTGGTCCAACATAGTTTCCATATCCACCACTACCTCCAGCTCCACTATATCTTTCATCATTCCCACTTCTGGTGGTAGGTGAGTCTCCTGATCTTGTAGTAGAGCTATCATTAGAATCAGCATGATCTTGTGGTTGTGTAGGATTGGAAGAAGGTGGAATTCCAATGTTTCTTGGTCTTAGGCGCAAAAGTTCTTCCAAAGAGTCAGTGCTGCTAGATCCCACCTTATCCTTTAATACTCTTTCTACATTTATCCATTCATTACATGCTTCTTCAGCAACTCTGGAAGCTAGGTTGCCTTCATCATCATCTAAATGAAGAGGTCTAATCCATTGATAAAGTTGGTTACCCTCTGTATCATCATCTTCAGCAACAATATCAAACACATCTAGTGGGTCACCACGGTCGACATGATCTATTTCTGCTTCCTTATCTCGAATTTGACACTTCATGTTGTAGTAGCAATAAACGAATTTTTTCAACCGACTATAAGCCAACCTATTTCTTTTCTTTGTGTGTATGAGTGCAAATGTACCCCAATTTCTTTCACAAGCAGATGAGGAAGTTGTTTGTGATAATACTTTGATTGCTAACTTTCTCACAGTTGGTGCATCAGTCCCATACATGATCCATCATTCAGCTATAATGAAAAACAATGTTGATAAGCCTAATAACTCCACCAAATTCTATTATAAACTGATAGTGAAATATGTTTACACTCACTAGAAGACATTTTTGTTCGAGCAGCAACTGATGTTGGTTCTCCAAAAGTTCTTCTTGCATCTTTAAACCATGTTAGCTGAATTCAATAAATCGTGTTAGTTTAATCCAACAATGTAATTATTATAATTTAAGTAATTGTGTACCTCATTTCCAAATTGGCCAACTGCTGGTGATGCAGGGTCTAATTTAGAGTATACATTATGTACAACACGTATAAGGGTACCATCATCTCTAACACCAGGTATGTATTAGTATCAAGGATTCATATAATATGTTGTTTAAAGAAAGACATACTCTAATAAGAGAAATAATACTTATGCAACTAAAGAAATGAATTGCAAATTATGACATAATTTATACCTGCTGCATGCAAATTGTGGTATAATGTTTTATACCATCGGTCATCAATTATATTTATGACCCACCTTGCACCATGTTTTCTTTCCAAGTTATCCTTCACTACACGCATCAACTCATATATTGCCCCCATAGTAGGATACACTTCTGTGTCAATGATTCGTAAAACTTTGTAAAGAGGTTCAAACACTTGGCATACATGTTCTGATTGAGTCCAAAAAACATGATCAAGCACTATATTTTCCACCATATGACCTGCATTTGAGCCGCTTAAATTGTGGTTGGCCCAATTGTCACTAGTGAATAATTGCTTCAACCTTGCTTTCTTCTTAAGTAGGCTGTCTAATGCAATATAGTTGGTGGCGAATCGATTGGTAGTTGGACGAATAATTTCTCCTTTGTAAAATTCACACATCTTTGCCAATAACCAACCGTGATTGTAAATATAATTTGTGATCGTTCTAACTCTTTTTACGACAGTAGCAATATTCTCTCTCTTCCCCATTGCCTCAAACTTGAGATCAAAACAATGTGCTGCACATGATGTCTAAAACACATTATGATGCTTCATTAACTTTTTCCAGCTTTGACAAATGCAGAACCGTTGTCGGTCATGACTTGGACAACATTATGCTCTCCCACCTCCATGATTACATCCTTTAATAATTTGTAAATATACTTGTAGTTCTTTATATGGTCTGAAGCATCAACAGACTTAAAAAAAATTGTCTTTCCCTTGCAGTATACCATGAAGTTTATGATAGACAATCTGGTCGGGCCAGTCCATCCGTCACACAAGATTGTGCAACCATTAGTTTCCCACTTTGACCTCAACTTGTTAACATACTCGCCAATGTCTTTATACTCCATTTCCAAATATTTGTTTCTTACCTCATAGGGAGTGGGAGGTTGTACTCCAACACTGGCCTGTTGACATCCCAATACCATATTTTTGAAATGATGTGATGATGCATTCTCAGCAAGGACATTTTCATAGATAAAAAACTTGCTAATTAGACGCCCCATTCCCTCCTTCACATTACCTCCAGTGAAATAACTCCAAACACTCTTTTGACGTGATTTGGATGACTTATATAAACTTGAGGCTATTGGTGGTGTTGGTTGTGATTCTCTAACACTTGCTCCCTATCTCATTTGTGTACCACCACTTGTCCCGTAACCTTGTGCTCTATTAGGAATTTTATGAAGGTGTTCTCTTTCCCATGCTGACTGTTTGGAGGCACGTAATGCTTGTTTGAAACTGCGTCGTTCTTCAAGTCTCATGTCATCATCACATTCGTCCTCATTGTCATCATCATCACTGTCAACCGCTTGGCCAATGACTTCTCCTCGTAGCCAGCTTGAATATTTTCCATTCCATGTGTTATCTTTTCCTTATGCTGTTTTTTATTTTTTTAATAATGTGATGATGAATGCCTTCACTTCTGGGAGGACATTTTCGCATCGTTGGACATTATTTCCTGGGTCTAATCCACTAAGATGGTACTTAAGTCGTGTCACTCTGCCACTCTTCATTACCCGGCCACAATATTTGCAAATTGTGCCATGTTTGTTTCCGTCTATTGGGTCTCTATGGTCCCAAGCTGTATCACGTTTAGTAACTCCACTTGACATCTTAAACGTACCTATATTTATTTTTCATGAAAATTAGGCAATTATTTTTTGGCCAAAAAATATAGTAGTGACGGAAACATATTAAATAGGAAGTAAAGAAAATAGGAAGTAAAGTTATTCTACAGAAGAATTAAATAGGAAGTAAAGAAAATGATTGTAAGAATTTAAGTAATTATAAAAATAATATGGAATAATAAAGCCTAATATTAATGAATAATAATCCAATTTGATAATAAAATAATAAATAACATTAAACATATTAAAATTATTCTAGGGAATAATTATACAACATTACTTAATTACTTCAAAAAATTAACATGCAAGTATTATTTGGTTCTTAGATCACATGCACGGGGTCCACACAAATTTTTTTGTTGTTGTATAAATTACAATAATATAAATATAAGTTCGGAAACTTACCTTAAATATGGAACCCTTTGTGTAAAGGCCAAATAGAATCTGTGTGGAGCAACAATAAAATAATAATTACACAAATGTAACAAAAATGGAATTTTCGATGTCGTACGTAGCAGCAAAACCTTGACGATCATCTGCAGCTTGCCGTTTGTGAATAAATGAGAGAGAAAGAAGGTATTTAACATTTAATTTGGAGTGGCACGAGCTGCAGATCCATTTATTCAATTTGAAGCTCTGAAATGGCTCTGGAATGGATTTGGAATGGCTCTGAAAGGGCTAAGGGAAGAAGAAGAAACGAAAATGTGTAATAGAGGTTTTGCAATTTTCGAAGGGTAAAAAAATGTGTGATGATCTGATACTTCACCTCTAAGAATGTGAAAGAATATCACGCTTGGCACACGGTTTTGCATCTTGATGAAACCACCCTTATTTTTGTCTTGTCAAAAATTGTAGAAGTTGTAAAAGTTCTCAGATACAGACACACACGCCATTATTTTTGTCTTGTCAAAAATTGTACAAGTTGTAAAAGTTGAATTATTTGGATTTTTTTTTTCAGACACCACCACACACACACAAAGTGTCAAAGACTCTCACACGCCACCACACACGCACACAGAGATCACACACGCACAACACACACACAGAGAGATCACACACGCACACAGAGACCTCAGTCTCTGGATCCTTCTTTCTTCTCCCTTCTCCCTTCTCCCACACACACACACAGAGATCTCTCGATCCTTCTCTCTTCTCCCTTCTCCCACACACAAGCACAGAGACCTCAGTCTCTCGATCCTTCTCCCACATGGCCTTCTGCTCCTCCCTCGCCTTCCTCCTCGTCCACGTCTTCCGCCTCGTCGGCGTCATCTCCATCTCCCGTGACCTCTACCTCAAGTTGGTCATCCCCATCGACGCCCTCTACGCCTTTTGTAGTACTCCGTCAACGGCATCATCATCACCATCTAAACCTCGTCTTTCTCTCCCTTTCTCTCGGTGCAGCTAAGACAGTGGAGCCCCGGAACTCTCCGATGAGTTCTCTTGATCCTTCTCCGGTTAGGTAAGCCCCGGGTTACCTCAATTCATCTTAGATGTTGTGTGGTTGAGATATACTAAGTTTTATCTCATTTTTTTAACAAGGTTTTAGAACAAGATCGACCCGAGGGAAGGCACACCTAGCTTCGGTGAGGCCATGCATGTCGAGGAACTTTCCGAACACCTCTGACTGTTTCACGGCAAACGGAAGTTATAAAAACATTCTTCTCGTCTTGTATTTCATTTTGATACTTAGATCGGAGTCTAGGGTGATCTTTTATAGTCGGCTGGAGCTGTAGAAGCTCCGGCGTTCTTCTCTAATTGGCACCAACCTAAAATATCGCGATAGTATCGGTAATATCGCGATATTTTGACGAAAATTCAGTGGATACGTGTGAAAATATCGCTCTCTCACAAAACCGATATTATCGGCGAAATATCGTTGATAATATCGGCATTTCAGACCATGGTTGGGACCGACTCACTGGGCCTTTCATTTGGTACAGCCCTGTTTCATGTGGGCCCCTTCTTCCTTATTTTACCATGCCTAACGTTGCTAGACAAACGTTGCCATGTTTTTTTTTTTTTAAGATATATATTTATATAAAAAGATGGAGCAATAAATTGTTTGTGAACTCGCCACTTTTTGGATTTGAACCTAAGATTTTTGGTTGAGAACTAGATCGTAATACTATATGTCACAACATTACCATGCTTTATGTTTAACCATTGTGTTTATTTGGATTGAAAACTGATTGGATCCTAATTTTCCTTGATTTTCATGTATAAGCATCCCTGCTTAATACGTACTACTAAGTTAACTAAGGATGTTCATCTTCACTAGTAAGTGAAGGTCTTAAGTTTGAATCTTAGAAACGCTCGCAACGAAAGGCCCTGTTTTTTTTTTTTTTTTTTTGAGGATTTTGTTTGCAGCCTCCATCTTCAGAGGAGGTGCCGATCCCTCGAAACCTAGATTCTTCAACGTTTTCTCAAAACCTATAAATTTGGTTTCGACCGTTCCATCCCGATCTCACAATCGTTGGCACAAAACTTTTAGAATATTGCATCTGTTATGCGTCTATCCTTTCCAAGGTACAGTCTTCAACAATCTCATGTTTTAGTTTGTTCTGCTTTGCTTAAGACACTGGTGGAAATATGTATTTAACGTTTTACGTTCATATGCATAGACTCGACATCTAAAAACATATCCTACAAAGCTATGCTTCACAAGTTTACAATGCCTATCAAGTGCAGCACATACATTTGTATTGTATTATTGTATTCGATGAGTATAATACTATCACTGCACCATATTCCTTGACACTTTGGGCCTTCTTGAGTCTTCGTTGGAGCAGTGCAAATCAGTTTTCCGACTCGATATCATGGTGTTCAGTAATTCAGCTGGTAATTTTTGGCATAATAATCCATTTGAAAATTTTAGTTGTTTTTGTTGTTGGTTATATTTATTTGTCATAGTAATGATTTTGGTTTCATGGTCAGGGCTTTATGAGTATGATCATGATGCGTCAAAAGCTAGGGAGCTTGAAGTGGTAATTAGAATTAAAGTGATAATACATAGTAAGTGTTTTGTTTTTGTTTTTGTTTTTTTATTATATATTTCTGCTTTTTGAATTTCTCATTTTTCATACACCAAATTCCATTTGAAAAGAGTAGGCAGGTTAAATACAAGTTTTTCATAGGAACTATAGAACTTATGTAGTATTGATATAGGTATTTTTGTCTTATGTAATACGAGTGAAGAAACCAGCTGGATTAATCATCATCTTATTTTGATCAAATTTTGCAGTATAAATTGCGATCGCATATTTTTGTTCGTATAATTTGTAATTACTTACTCTATTTTTTTTAATTGAAAAAGTACACATTAGATTTAGATTAATCCTCATGACATTGGAATGCAAGTTTTTGTTAGTATCAGTGCATGCTATTGCTAATCACCAAATTAATTACGTTTGTTGAAATTTTTGGAATAATTATTTTTTGAATGCCTGATTACTTAAACCTCACTGAGAGAAAATTTTAGAGCATTGTGCACAGGTAATTGGAGCTACTGTAACATTTTATCACTGACATGGTTGGAATGTGTAGAAATTTAACGGAGAGGGAGTAAATTGGCTAATTAAAATAGTTCAAGTGACAATGATCATAAAGTTCAGTGGCAAATTGATAAAATAGTCTTGAACTAAATTAACCATCTACTTAGAGTAATGCAATTTGTACTATTATTTCTACTGCTTTTTTAATAAAGGTTGGTTTACCAACACATGTGGATCTTATCTCTATTAAAAAAATAATATGAATGATGATACAAATGTGATAAAATTAGTATTTTTGATAGAGATGTGCACATATATTCGTAAGCCCATTAGAGAGGTCATACAAATATTTATGAAAATTTTGATAAGATTATCATTTTTGAATTTAGAATTATTGCTAGTGCCAAAGCTATATGTTGTGTTCCCCAGGACCCCAACCCGTAAACCACGGCATGCACACAGAAACCAGCCGTGCAACCCAATTTGGACGCTAAAATTGACTCCTTTCTTTGCGTCAACTTACGATTACCTAAGGTTAATTATCCTGAGCTTCATTTTGCAGCCTAGCTAAAATGGAGTTCTCAAGTATTCATATTAGCATTTGGTTTATATTGGAAAGACTCCATCTCAGCTGCAATAATCTTAAACCTCTTGGAAAGGTTTCTCTTGTTAATGCATGTGATCCACTGCTTCTTCAAAGAGAAAAAAAGTAACACTAGTACTAATGCCACTGACAATGCACGATATCGTGCCCTAGATGATGAAAGATAGAGTTGAGGTATGATTGATTTGCGTTGCAATAATAGGAGTTGCGTATTCTGCAGTAATGCCAAGAGAGCGAATGGACATGAGCAATGTTGTAGCTGAATTATGTTACATACTGTCGAGAATATGCTGTTGTATTTTATGATATGTTATAGTCTGTATACCTCCATGTAATTTAGTGAACTGTTTTTCACCTACCAATTCTGCAAATCCATTTGGAAATGAAACTGAATAAGGGATATTCTTGGCAGGAGCATTTTTGCTCACCACCATTTAATGTGGTGTATGCTCACCATCCTATTTATCACCGTTAGATGAGTTTGAATTTCAAGATTCGTATAATAGATAAGCCAAATGGAGATAATTCCCATTGCAGCAATTAACAAGTTTTTTGCTCACCAAGCTTACGCTCATTTCGATATATATACCTTTTTTGTGTTGACAAGAAAAAGAACCAGAGGTGGAGATAATTCCCATTGCACCAATTAACAAGTTTTTGTTTTTTAGATAAACAATCAATTTAACAATTTGATATCAAATTCTTGAAAACTACCGAAATCAAAACTGTTGCGAGTTATATATTAGTTAGAGTGTAAATAATAGTTTATTGTCCCACATTAGTGAAGTACATATGTAGTACCAATTGTAACTCCTATATATACTCCACTTTGGAGATTAATGAATATATAAGAAATTCCCAAATATTGTCATATATATTTTTGGTATTTACCATATTTAGTTTAATATTGATATTTACCATGTTTAGTTCAATATGGCATCAGAGCAGTTCACTTTTGGTGATCTGTGTGCTTTAATTTTGTGCCCACATTTTTCCTGATTTCCTTCGTAAAAAAAAAAAAAAAAGTGAATAATGGCGCTACAGTACAGTCCGTGAACAGTGGTCTGCTTTGTGAACAGTGCCCCTCTACAGTGCCGTAAAACAGTGATTGCTACAGCGTGAATAGTGCTATGCTACAGTGCCGTGAACAGTCTGCTACAGTCTCTGGTAAATTGTTTTCATTCTGCTGTGTATCTTTTGTGCCTTTATTGTTTGTGATTTTTGTTCAATGGCTCAATATAATCATAGTGTTATTATGCATCTTGGTGGAACAAATAAATGGATAATAGATACTGGGGCCACTGATCATGTGACTAGTGACCCTAGAGTGTTTGATGAGTTATGTGACTATGTTCGTGATCCGTATGTTACTAGTGCAAATGGAGCACATTCCCCTGTGAAGGGTGAAGGCACTATCTCTCTGACTCCAACCTTATCATTGGTCCGTGCTTTACTTGTTCCTGATCTTAAGTGCAATCTTTTGTCGGTAGGAAAACTTCTTGATACCTTATATTGTTCTACTCACTTCTACCCTACGTATTGTTATTTTCAAGATATTCAAACTCAGAAGATAATTGGTCATGATAAAAGAATAGGGGGTTTGTACATCTTGACTATGGAGGATACTGTTGTTTCTGGTTCAAATAATCATCAAGTTTTAAGTGCTAAAGTGGATGACAGACATCAAATTTGGTTGTGGCATCGACGATTGGGACATCCATCATTCAGTTATATGAAACATCTATTTCCTTCTTTGTTTCGCACTTGTAGTGATTCAGAGTTCAAGTATGAAACATGTGTCATGGCTAAGAGTCATCGTGCTTCATTTCCTGTAAGTGATTCTAGAGCTACTTTGCCATTTGATTTGATACATTCTGATGTGTGGGGTCCAGCGAAAGTTACTTTTAATGGATTCCGTTGGTTTGTTACTTTTATTGATGATTGTACTCGGTTAACTTGGGTGTTCTTGATGAAGAATAAGAGTGATGTTCCATTACTTTTTCAAGAATTTTGTACAATGGTGTCTACTCAGTTTCAGACCAAAGTTAAGGTCTTCAGGTCTAATAACGAGTAAGAATATGTGAATCACATTTTGGCATGTTTTTTTCGTGATCATGGTATTATTCACCAGACGACTACTTCGTTTACACCCCAACAAAATGGTGTGTCGGAACGGAAGAATCGTCAAATAATGAAAGTTGCTCGCTCCTTGATGTTGGATAAATGTGTTCCTAATCATTTGTGGGGTCATGCTGTTTTGGCTGCTGTGTAATTGATTAATCGTGTTCCAAGTAGGGTTCTTGATTTTCAGACACCGTTCGATGTGCTACAACAACATGTTTCTCTTGTTTCTGTATCAAAACTTCCTCCGAAAGTGTTTAGGTGTATTGCGTATATGCATGTCTACTCTCATCAGCGGAGTAAACTTGATGCATGTGCTCTCCGATGTGTCTTTATTCGGTATGCTAACAATCAGAAAGGTTATAAGTGTTATCATCCTCCGACTCAAAAAACTTATATTACCATGGATGTCACATTCCATGAGGAAGTTTCGTATTTTGTGAAGCCCTCTTCCGACTCTCCACTTCAAGGGGAGAGGGGGAGTGAAGTGCAGATTCGAATAGATGGTATGGATGATGTGTTACAGGAAGAGTTGGGAACAGAACCTATTATGTTGCGTGATACTGATCAGTCGACTAAAAATAGTGACCGGTCACCTGTTATTCCCGGAACTATTTCTACTGACGATAGATCAAATATGCCCAGCGAGTTGCCTGTTAGTATGTCTGACAAATTACCTTCTAATGATCGGTTGCCTGCTGCTGATATGTCTAACGAGTTGCCTGATGATGGTTCGTCCAATGATGATTATTCTAACAGTTTGGTACAAGATGGTGGCATACATAAGGTAAATTCTGACGATTCTTCTACTTATCAGTTGCCTCCACGAGCTAATCGTGGAAAACCTGAAGTATAATATGAGCCTGATATGCATGCCAAAGCTAAATATCCTATCAACAATTATGTGTCTACTCATCGTTTATCCAAACCATATGCATCTTACATATGTCAGCTATCTAATGTATCAATTCCAACAAAATTGCAAGATGCCTTGTCTGACCCAAAGTGGGTTAATGCCATGCAAGTTGAGATTGAAGCTTTGGAAAAGAATTCTACCTGGGATTTGGTTCCTTTACCAAATGGAAAAAAAGCCGTTGGATGTAGATGGGTGTTTCCTATTAAGCACAAAGCAGATGGTTCTATTGACAGGTATAAAGCTAAATTAGTTGCTAAGGGTTATACTCAAACCTATGGGGTGGACTATCAGGAGACATTTGCTCCTGTTGCCAAACTTAATATTGTGCCTGTTCTTCTGTCCTTAGCAGCAAACCAGGTTTGGCCTCTATTGCAGTTTGATGTTAAGAATGCTTTCCTTCATGGTGATCTTAAGGAGGAAGTGTATATGGATCTCCCACCTGGTATTGAAACATCTCCTGGAAAGGGTGTTGTATGTAGGTTACGAAAGACTTTGTATGGTTTGAAACAATCTCCTAGAACGTGGTTTGGGAGGTTTACAAGTTCAATGAAGAAGTTTGGGTATATCCAGAGTCATTCAGATCATACTTTGTTTCTAAAGCGACAAAATGGTAAGCTAACTGCATTGATTATTTATGTTGATGACATGATAGTGACTGGTGATGATCAGAAAGAGATACAACGTCTTCAAAAGTACCTAGCTACTGAGTTTGAGATGAAAGAATTGGGTGAATTGAAGTCTTTTCTTGGAATCGAGGTTGCACGATCCAAGCATGGTATTTTTCTGTCTCAACGGAAATATGTTCTTGATTTGTTAGCTGAAACAGGTATGTTAGATTGCAAACCTGTTGATACTCTGATTAAGTAGAATCATCGTCTGGGCTTATTTCCAGATCAAGTTCCTACTCATAAGGAACGGTATTAGAGGCTTGTGGGGAGATTAATTTATTTGTCTCACGCTCGCCCTGACATTGCTTATGCAGTTAGTGTGGTAAGTCAGTATATGCACTCACCTAGTGAAGCTCATATGGATGCAGTAACCTGTATTTTGAGGTACTTGAAGATGGCTCCTGGCAGAGGCCTGTTTTTCTCCAATAATGGTCATTTGAATGTCGAAGGGTATACAGATGCAGATTGGGCAGATTCTATCACTGATCGACGATCTACATCTGGATACTTTACGTTTGTGGGTGGTAATTTAGTTACTTGGAGAAGCAAGAAACAAAAAGTGGTGGCTAGGTCAAGTGCAGAAGCTGAGTTTCGTGGTATGTCGCATGGTGCATGTGAGTTGTTGTGGTTAAAAAAATTGTTGAGAGATCTTGGGTTTAACCCCAAAGGTGCTATGAAACTTCATTGTAATAACAAGGCTGCTATTGAGATTGCTCATAATCCAGTGCAACATGATTGAACAAAACATGTGGAGATTGATCGACATTTCATTAAGGAAAAATTGGATGCTGAAATTATTATATTTCCGTTTGTGAGATCTGAAGATCAACTTGCTGATGCTCTTACTAAGGCTGTGTCTAATAGTGTGTTTTCCAACTCGCTTGACAAGGTGGGCATGCGTGACATCTTTACACCAACTTGAGGGGAGTGTTGCGAGTTATATATTAGTTAGAGTGTAAATAGTAGTTTATTGTCCCACATTGGTGAAATACATATGTAATACCAATTGTAACTCATATACATACTCCACTTTGGAGATTAATGAATATATAAGAAATTCTCAAACATTGTCATATATATTTTTGGTATTTACCATGTTTAGTTTAATATTGATATTTACCATGTTTAGTTCAATAAAAACAACAACTTCCACTCAGTTTCTCAGCGACAGAAAGATCAAAACCAACAACTTTCAACTAAATTGCGCAAAAGAGTCAAAATTTAATTGCTATACAGAACTATCGGTTCAATCGAAAACAATCGGAATTCAAAACCCTACCTCCTCCATTTTCTGAGAACCAAGCCCTCCTCAGGCAGCATCTCCGATGGAGGCGGTAAAGTCGGATAGTCGGACCCGCCAAACCCTCAATCAAACCCTTGGCCGTTCGATTCGGCGTAGATAAACGGAAGAGAGAAGGCCTCCGATGCCAGCTAAGTGGCGAAAGCTCGTCTAAGGCGGAGCTGTGGAAGCTTGGGGAATCGGTGGCAGAGTCCTTGAGCGACTCGAAATCGAATCGCTGGGAGGAGAGTCGGGGGTCATAGCCCAGGTAACCGTCATCGTCGAATGGGTGAGTTGAGCCGGTTTTCTTGGTTTTTTGTTCTATGTTTTTAGATGTGTATGGATTTAGAATTTTATGGGTGAAATGCCTCTGCGCATTGGGTCTAAATTGCAGGTGAGGAAAACACAGAGAGCCAGCAAAGCTTCGTAGTGATGGTAAGTCTATTCCTTCATTTGGGTGAAAGCATCTTCATTGTCTTTGACCAAGAATGAATTCCTAAGCACTGTATCACCACAAACTGAGCAAGCAGAAAAATCATTCCAAAAATCCCTTTTTGCAGAAACTCTTTAAGAGGGTGTTTGTTTGCCCTCACTAATTGTCACTGGACTAGACTGGACTAACTATTAGTCCAGTCCGGCATTTGTTATCATACGGGACTAGTCTTAACGAGACTAGCCCGGACTCGTCTACACTAAAGGCTTCATTAAGAGGTCGTACTGAGGCCCCCCAAAAAACTACTGGATTGTTAGTCCCATCTCCCTTTTCTGCAAGCAGCGTCTTGCGAACCCTCCCCTGCACCTTTTTGTCACCGTGTCTGCTAGAAAACTCACCTTCATATCTCTAAAACAGAAATCAAAAGTCACAGAAGATATTCCATTGATGACTGACCTTCATATCTCTAAAAACAGAGCAAAAACCAAGAACGGAAAAGGGGAAAAATTCACTTCTTGCGCAATCAGCAGAGAAATCAAGAAGGAAGAAAATAAGGGAATCCATAGTTCTTTGCTCACTCCCAACACCTCATCACGTTCAGTTTGAGAACCAAGTTGTATATAGGTTCAACGACGACCTCAATGGAGATACAAAGGTTGGGGATTTTGAGTGAATTTTTGGGGTGGGGGATGAGATGGGTTTGTGGGAAGAGGAGGTGAGGAAGATTAGGGATTTTAGTTGCATCGTTGGTGAGGCAAATGGAGAGACTCTCTGCCATCACTTTGGTTGCATCGCTTGTTTGGGTTAGAGAGAGACGGTGGGAGGGAGAGAAATGGCCAGTGGGTGGGAGGGACAAAAATGGGAAAAAGGGAAAGGGGCGGAAGATTACAGGGATTGGAGAGGGATTGGAAAAATGATTTTAGAAGGAAAAAAAAAAGGAAAAAGATAAAGTAATAATAAAATATATATTAATATATATTAAATTAATATAAAATATTTTAATATTGCAATCTTACTTCTTAGTCTGACACTGCACCAAACGTTTCACTAAGCTAGTCCAGCTTAGTCTAGTCTAAGCCAGTCCAACTTAGTCCCTGAAACTAGTACAGTCCGAGATAGTCCAGTGCAACAAACGCACCCTAACATTCTTAATTGAAAACGCTTTCTAACCTGGTTTTCTTTTTATAGTGGAATTATCTCCAGAAAAGTTCTATAAAGATAGTTACAGTGGAGACCAATATTCATAACAAAGTGGACAAGTCTATACAAGCTAATCCTACCAGTAATAGAGACCACATCCTTGTCTCTTTGCTTGCTTTTTAACATGGAAAGAAATTCTATATATACTAAAACTCAGTTCATCAGTTTTCCTAAGCACAATGAATTGACGAAAATACCCCTACTTTGTTGTATACTACTTCACTTATTATTTTCTTCACTTGCATGGTTAAAGGATGAAAAAGCCTATGGAAACGTGTTAGTTCTCTAGGTATGCGAGCTGTCCTTGGCTGACAGTCTTCTTGCTCTTCAACTTTTTCAATCAGAGTCATTAAGACCATCTCCAATCGAAGGGTCCAGAAGGTCAGAGGGTTGAAAAGCGCTCGAAAACCATCTCTAACCGACCGCTAGACAAGAGGGCTTGTGGGCCCCACGAAATCTGAAAGGGCCAAGGGGCTGGCTAGAAATGTGAGCATTCTTGTCGGATATAACCGACAGGAATATGTATATTCCTGTTAGTTATATCTGACAGAAATGCTAGGCCAAATTTTCAAATGCAATGGCTAGCTGATTTTTTATTTTTATTTTTACAGTTTTATTTATTTATTTTTATTTACAAAAAATTTTTCCTATAACTTCTATTTTTTTCTATAACTTCCTATAACTTCTATTTTACAAAATTTGTTTCATATTTTTTTTTTAAATTCTATATTTTTCCTATAACTTCCTAAGCTATTATACAACATTAAATTAAATTAAGTAACATGAAACAACATTAAATAACATTAAATTTAAATAATAAATTATGTTTGGCCCTCGGTTGGAGACGGTTTTTTGTGACAGGGCTAAAATGAGTCCTATGGCCCTTTGGCCCTCGGTTGGAGATGGAGGCAAATATGACCCTTTACTGTTCATTAAAATATTAATATCTTGGAGGGCCAGAGGGCTAAAACGAGCCCTCTGGCCAGCCCTCGGTTGGCCTAAACGAAAAAACATCGCCTAACTTCTCTACCACTTCACCCGACCCCTGCCACCGCCGCTTCATCTAAATCTAACATGCGTGAATTTTCCCGCACCACTGGACTCACCACCGAACTCCGCAAAGTTTTCAAAACCTTGCTCACCTGAAGGTAATCGAATTTTGTTTTCTGATTATGTTGGAGTTGAAATATGTTTGATTTCCACACCCCTGGTACCACCAATTGGAGAGTAGCTTTCAAATCCTAGTTAACAGCAACAGAACATGTCATCATGACATTGGAATTCAAGTTTTTATTTGTATCAGTGCATGCTATTTCTAATCACCAAATTAATTACGTTTGTTGAAATTTTTGGAATAGTTATTTTTTAATTACTTAAAACTCACTGAGAGAAAATTTTAGGGCATTGTGCACAGGTAATTGAAGCTACTGCAACGTTTTATCATTGACATGGATGGAATGTGTAGAAATTTAATGGTGAGGGAGTAAATTTCTAATTAAAATAGTTCGAGTGACAGTAATCATAAAGTTCAATGGCAAATTGATAAAGTAGACTTGAACTAAATTAACCATCTACTTAGAGATACATTAACATCTGCATGCACATTTATTCCTAATATTGTGGACACTATATAATGATTGCCTACGATTGTTTACCAACTTGCATTCCAAATTTGAAAGATCATTTTTTACCATATGGTGCACTTTTACTGAGAATGTAATGTTTATTGTGATTAATTGTTCTGTTTTCATTTTTTTTGTGGTGCACCATGTCACGCCCCGATCCCGACATACGTCCAGGATTGACATGTGACGTCACCAATTACCCGTATATCTAACATTCCCCGCCTCCGGGATACGTACAAAGCGTAGATCAAGATTCGAATTTCATAGCATTTTTCGTATATTTTATGGCTGCATCTAACCTCCTCGTTAGACTGTCTACGTACCCTTAATAGGGATTAAGCCATTCGTAGTTCGTCCTTCGCTACAACTTGACATATATCACAGTTTGTTCAAGCCGAAAGGCATAACATTCCTCCATCAAACATATGGACTTGACAATCATGAATTATTCGATTCAAGCTACATAACGAACCCACATGACAATCAAGGTTTCTATTTCATCCATCATATAAACCATTATGTTTCAACATAAAATCGCAATTCATAGAATGTAATATATCAAAGAATCAATAAAGCACAATAGTATCCTCTAGTCACATTGATCATTGATCTAATCATATTAATAACAATCATATTCAACATCATTTCACAATCACCCCAAGTAACCCATTCCATGAATCAATGAAACACGATATTAATATTTAATTACATTAATCAGTCAACCAGATCACATATTAGTGCACGAAATTTAATAAAGGAATTCTACATAATTCCCTGCCTGGATTCCAAGTAATAACCTGATAATTCTAATTTATATTCACAAGGTCTAGTCTAACTTATAGAAATGAGCAAGAGTAGGGATTCCGGACCACTTAACGGAATCTAAACTAAATTATGATTGCCTATCGAAATGTGCCAAGTACAACTAATCATCATCATCATCTCTAAAATGCATATGGTCCCCCATCGCGGATATACCAAGCAAAATCATAGGCATAATCTCATCGTGCAGGCAGTGATCACCCATCTCAGATATACCAAGCAGGACTGTATTCTGTAGCTCTAGGTAGTGATCACCCATAGCGGATATACCAAGCATGATCACTCCTAGAATGCGTATGGTCCCCCATCGCGGATATACTAAGCAGGACCATAAGCATAATCTAATAACATAGGCAGTGATCACCCATCGTGGATATACCAAGCATGATCACCCCTAAAAGTCCCCCATCGCGGATATACCAAGCAGGATTGTATTTTGTAGCTCTAGGTAGTGATCACCCATCGTGGATATACCAAGCATGATCACCCCTGAAGTACGTATGGTCCGCCATCGCGGATATACCAAGCAAGACCATCCATGTACCAATGCTACATGGTGCAATCAAACTAACACACAACCTACCTCTTACCTCCACACTTTTGATTTACAACATGAGCACAGACACCATCCATTTCTGTATTTCCCATCTAGATTCCAAAGCATTGTTTCAAATTATTACTACAAGCATCCACCACCTTGATCAACTCCTATTCTCAAGTATATGCAATTACTAAATGCATCACTTTCGACTCTAGTCTTTATTAGATTACTTGGGACTACTAATAACACTATGATATCCAAGTACTATTTTGGTTAACTTGAATTAGCATGATCAAAATAAATGTAAGATTTGAATGAAACACTTATAGAAAATAAGTGAAGATGCTATTTACAAATATAGATGGCTTGTATATAAAAGCCTTGGCAATTGGTGCATATATATTTCCAGGGATGTAAGTAAGTTCCTTTGAATATGCATACATAGATATATGTATACAGTAAATAAGAAAACCATTTCATCCTTTCATTATTTTATACATACATATAAGGATTCGTTCTACTTCAGACATATGCAAAAAGGTCTGATGATGTTAAACCAATGAGATGGAATTAATATGTTCATCAACAATGGCTATTCACTGTCATTCAAATAAAAGCCATGGCTATTCACTATCATCACAAAGACAAAATATGGACCACGTCTGACTAAATGTATACAAATAACTCTAGCAACATTGTACTAAATATAAAGAGAAACAATTTCACATTATGAGACAATATAAATGTTGATTCCCCATCATCAACATTACATTAATGCATTCACAAACTTTAAAGCAACAAAAGCAACATGATAAATGGGTAATTTTCAAATAAGGCTATACATACATAGTGTCAACCATCATCATGGTTGTTTACTAGCTTGGGATGTTAGGTAACAACTGAGAAAAGACACACCAAAGTAGCAGAGTTATAGGTGTTCATCAAACAAAACCAAAGAGACTATCTCCCAATAGTAAGAGTCACATATAGTATGATGTAATGATCATCATTTACTAATTGTGAAAAATAAAAGGAAACCTTGGAATCCATTCTGATATAGAAATACGACAACCACAACAACACTCAGCTATCAAATTGAAGAAATATAAACAAAGGTAGAAGAGGAACTTATAGCAGTAAGTTTTCTGATTCTATGGAATTTGGGCAACCATACCTTGTGACGGCATAGTTTGGCGGCATAGAATGGCAGCCAAGGAAAGGAGAATGATGGGTCTGGTCCATAATCCAGAGAGAACCCCCATCCTTGCTTCTCAATAGATCCTTTTTTTTCCTCCTTATTTCTTATATTTTGTTTTATTATTATTTTCCTTGTTCTCATGACCACTAACTATCTTATCATACAAGCATAAAAGTTCTACATAATACTATTCATAAGATTATGGGTTCACATCGTCATAAAAACAATCATACACATCATACATATCTAACCACATTTCATAAACATTTCCAAGTTACAGTCGAATCACAATTAATAAACATAGATCAATGCTAAAAATAAAAATAACAATTCAATAGAAAGTACATTTAATAAACAAGTATAACTCAATATGGTGCCACTAATACATATATCGAGACATACGTCAACTGGAAACGACACGTCATCGTGATGAACCAACTAAGCTTCATCAAGCCTCAACAACAAGCTAGAGATAAACGACACTATAGAGTAGAGCACGTTGACTAGAACGTCAACCGTCAATAAGGTAAGTCCATTAAGGTCAACAATCTAAGGTTATTCAATCCGGAAGATCCGCACATAGGATTTCTGATCCATAAGTTCTCAAAGGTCCAACAACTGATAACTAGGGTGCTCACAAAATTGTACAATGATCCAACGATCAGATTGTCGTCAATCACACAAACAAGTGGTGGTCCAATTTGATCATCACACCAAACAATTGAATTTCGAGAAACCGAGTTAGACATAGGTTCATAGGGTCACTAGAAGGTATTTAGTACTTAGACAACACTCGTGGACGGTCCCACGCACCGCCACACGTGGTGGTAGCTAAGGTGGAGGGTTTAGAAAACCTGAATTTTCAACATTAACTAAATGAGCTCAAATTTACGTGGTAGCTAGAGCTCAACAAGGGAAACACTTTTCACAACTAGGGTGACGATAAATTCTAACTGGAAACCGTCCAAATTCACCGAAGAAAACCGGATTTCTAGGATTCTAAACACCCAACTCTAAAATGAATATGAAAGCACGAACCAAGCATACCAACTTGAAGATTATGAAGAGTAGATGAAGTTTCATACCTTACTTGAAGGAAATGGTTGCTGGAATCATCCGAAAAATGATAAAACCGCCGAAAAAGTTGTGACTTTGTGGCTTCAAACTGCAAAGATGGAAAAGAAAATGGGAAATCTAACACTACAGAGATGTAGGGCTCATCAAGAGCTTTCCATGGACACCAAGATCACCCAAAACAGAGATCGAACGGAGGAGATACAAGCGGGTCAAGTTGGTGGGTTAACAGGTCCAATCTCCCCCCAAAACGGGTTAGAATCAGACCCCTCCCCCTCCTTTAATTTGATTCGTCCTTCTCTTTCTAGATGATTGGTCCCCTAATTTTTGCTTCAATCTGATTAGGCTTCTTCCTTGTGGAAGTTTAATTGATTTAAAATCTATAGTTTAGTAAAACAACTTCAAATGTATGTAATTATACCGTTATAATCCGGACTCACAAGCGGCTTTCGCCTACACGTTCGTGGTTTCAAGATCTATACGAAAATATAAATTGTGACCTCGAAATGTCTACGGATTTTAAATAATTAATTTCCAAACATCAAACTTCATAACTAGTTTAATTAAAATCTAAATTCAGACAAATTAAAATAAATTCTTGAGAAATAATATAAAATCTCAATAATACAAATACGTAGATTATAACAGTGAAATCCAGGAATGGGATTCCACACACCATATAGTGATGCATAAGCTTGAGAGGTCCTCTGGATTTTGGTAGTTGCAAATTTGCAATGATCAAGAAACATGGGACATGATACTAGAAAATGTGTTTGTAATTGAAAAGTTAACTGTTGTTAATGTTATTATAGTAGAATTTCATTTGATTTTGATGTTGGGATCAAGGAAGAAAATATCGGTAATATCGGAAATATCGGTAGTCCGAAAACACGGAAATATCGATGGAAATATCGGGATAATATCGATATCGATAAAAATTACATGGAAACCACGGAAATTGTAAGAAAAACTTGGAAATTTTTATTGAAACTTTGCAAAATGTTTATTTAGTCAATTATCTATTAGTTTATCACAAAAAAATTGGAAGGAAATGCATTGCATGATGGATTTAACATTATCAAGTTGATTATATAGCGAGCTGACAAACATTGTGAGTGTAGAAAATATGTAGAAATTAATGAAAGAAGTCTAAACACACCATAATCATTTATATATAATGAATTAGTACAATATTTTACACTTTATACATTGCATGGAAAGATACATGAGTGACTTAGTACCACATAGAGTTCCTATGAGGTTCAAAATTTTCACTATCTTCATCATCTCTATGTGTAGAGTGAGTGTATTTTGAAGAGTAGTTAGCAACCATGACAATGGTTTTCAAGAACCAAAACCCAAAAGTCAATAGGAAACCGAATACTTCGGTATTTTTCGGGATGACCAAACAAATGGGATTTGGAAACCAATCCCATATCGAAAATTTCGGTATTTTTCAGGATGGGATTCCCGAACTTCAGGATGGTTTTGGTTTGGGATTTTTCGGTTTGGGTTTGGGACTTTTTCGGTTTAGTTTGGGATTTTCCGGAATTTTTTCCAGCCCTACCATGTAAGTGACCAAATAAAAAATAGAAAAATTAAAAACCACATGCCATTGACTAAGTAATTAATTGACACAATTTAAAATATAATACCACAAAAATTTGGAATATGTGCAAATTTGTTTCTTGTAAAAAGAATTCAAAACAAAACCATATATACAAATATTGTAGCATATTAACACAACAACATAAGTGGTATAGTGGTTAAGGCCTTAAGGAGTTAAGTGGGAGGGGTTCGAACCCCTGTATGCTCAAAATTGAGATTTTTCCAAATTTTCAGGAATTTTTAGGCTAATATTGCGATATTTTGACAAAAACTCATTGGATACTCATTAAAATATCGGTAACTCAAAAAAACGTATCGCCGATATTTTGGATATTTTCTTCCATGGTTGGGATACGATGAATCATGATCGGGTTATGATTAATGCTAATTATTGATATGAATCAAATGCTTGCATTGTGTAATTATGATTGGATTAAAGGAGTTTGGGCTTTTTCTCCAATGAAAGTTATAAAACAAATTGTAATTTTAGGTACTTCACAAGTCAGAGGCCAAGTCTTAAAATATATTTCGTAATGTTTTCAGATAAATGTTTTCAATTTTCATACTGGAACTTGCATAGTAGTTTAATGTTCAGTTCGTGAAGCGAGTAATTTGTTATCGATACAATTGGTTTCTCTTTACATGCCTATACTCCCAAGAGATAAATTTAGGTATTGCATGTTCGATTTTAGTTGTTTTTAAAGTTAATCATCCACTGCTTCTTCCTTGATTCATGTTTGTTTCTCTCAACCAAAAACCAGAACCTTTGCTTCTCCAACTCTCTCTCGCGGTAGAACTACATCTACCACCAAGCAGGCTCTTCGAGCTTCAGTCCGGGGGAGAGCTTCTCTCTTTTGATTGGATTCAACCATCGATCTGGTTTTCTGGTGGAAGTCATAATTTTCATCCCAATTTTTGTCCGAAAATCTTATGACTTGTTTGGTATCTTATTTGAAAAATTTTATCATTGCTTAAATATTTCTTGAAAATAATTTTCTTTAAGATTCAAAAACTTGATTGGTTTGCAATTTAAAATTTTTAAATCTTACGACTTAAACTAGACAAAGAGATCTAAAAAGATGAGGTCACAAGAGAGAGAGAAAGAGGGGAAATGAGGAAAGAAAGTAAGAGATGATTGAAGAAAAGAAAAAGAAGAGAGGATCGAACGAGATAGAGAGGAAGATGAGTAAGAGAAATAACCGAGAGAATGAAGAGAGCGGATTGGAGGAGAGATGAAAAAGGTAAAAAAAAAAGAGGAGAGAAAGAAGAAAAGAGAGAGATAGATTGGAGTGAGAGGGGAGGAGAGAGAGAAAAGAAAGGAGTGAGTTTAAGTTTAAAAACTCTAAAACTCACTTTTTATGTTTTTAGAGAATATACTATATTTTCAAGTTAGTTTTGAGTTCAGTTTTTGAAAATAATCATACCAAATAAGTTTTTAAGGCCTTAAACTTGAAATTTGTTTTTCAGTTTAAAAAGTTGGATTCAAGAATACCAAATAGGCCCTGTTCGGGTTAAAACTTAAACTTTGGGCTCAAAAGGGAGTTGGCCTAAAAAGAAGAGAGAAGCCCGAAGTCAAGCCCAAAGCCCAGAAGACAGAAGAGGCCTTTTTCGACTAGGTGCAGACCATTGACACCACTTGCTCACCTACCCAAAGACCAAGTGGTATAGACCAGCCAGCTAATCAGCCCAAAAGTACTTTACAGTGGTAATACAAGTAAATAGCTGATGAGTCACTATACTTCAAACCGCATTCGGGCAAGATTGCTGCTACAGAAGGCCAAGCCAAAGTGTCTATAAAAGAAGAAAGAGAAATCAGAGTTGGGGACACTCAAACAAACAAACAAATACAAGCACAAACTCTGCTTAAAAGCCAGATTTGCTTTCAAACGAAACTGTAGTGAGCCCAAGCCTTCATCCATTTCGGGATAAATCCTCACTCAAGCCTTTGAATAGCTTTGCTACCCTGTTCAACTCTTGTTGTAGTATCGATTTCTTTCTGTAAACGCATCTCCCTACCCTTCTTCTAAAGCTCTCAACCCCCTTGATAAACCACAAAGATAGGAAGTTGCAAGACGATCAGCCTTGCCCGACCCTCTTTGTTTTTGTCCTTTCACTCATTAACCTAGCAATATGTTGTATACTTCAAGTTGTATTCAAGTTATTTCTAGTAAGATGATTATTAAAAGGCTTTCTCAGTGCTTGAATCCGATTTGAATATGTCTTCACAGTTCAAATCAGATCTAAGTTCGAAGCCCTCGGGCATGTAAGATTTGATCACTTAAAAGTCCTTGGCCTCAAGGCATAAAAAAGAACCTTATGTGGACTTAACCCATCCACGACAAGCTTTGATAACAAGAAGTCCAAAGTTACTTGGGGCGTAAGTAATTGACCTATCCCTTAGTTTTATTTCTATTATATTATGATTACCATATAACGTTTGAGTATGGAATGAATTTTGATAGGAAGCCTCAAGGCCTATATCTAAGGCCCTACAAAGGCACCTATTTGGATTCATTATATTCCTCGGGCTAGAACGTTTGAGTATAGAAGGAGTTCTGATGGGAAGCCTCAAGGCCAATAACTAAGGCCCTACAAAGGCACCTATTTGGATTCATTCTGCTATTCGGGCTCAGGTAATCATAAGTATAATGGTTATAAGACTCATACAATCAATGAAGAGGACATTATATGTTCGAGTACTTAGTTAGTTATTGACTTGAAGCCTCAAGGCCTACACCTAAGGCCCCACAAAGGCACCTGTCATAACTAACATAGTCTCTCGGATATATATACAACTAAAACTCAACATCCGTTTTACATCTGCCATGCTGAAGATGGCAGTGGCATGCCTGAGCACTTAAAAATTAATCTTGATTGTGAGCCTCAAGGCCTACACCTAAGGCCCCACGAAGGCACATTTCAAAGTTAACTTTGTCATTCTCTTTCAGCTTTGCCCGACAAGCCTTGCCCGACAAGCTTTGCCCAAGAAAGCCCACCAGTGAAGCAGAAGCCATACAGAAAGCATCAATCGGCGCCAACGTCTCGGGGAGCTATGTGCTCGTCGGCCAGGGAACACACTTCGCGAAAATTCCTGCCACGAACATAGTTTTGGCACACCCAGTGGGACCTCATTTGTGTTGCTCTTACATGTCCAAGAAGAAAAGTCATAAACCTTGCAGAAAGATTATTACGAAGGACGGTTCTTCTTAACCTTTGCTACAAATGGCAGATCAATTAGGAAATCCTCCTTCCCCATCCGGACAGGTGGTCCTGGAAAGCCCATTTTCATCCGGAAAGTCAGCGGAAGGGAGAGGAACTAATGAGGAATTACAGGCTACTATGATACAAGTATTAAGAAGTATGGAAAAAATCTCTTTGGAAACCAAGGGGGAAGTCAGTAGACTGTGTACCTTAACAGGGAATTTACAGAGAAGGCTAGATCTGGAGTTTTCCACTCCAAAAGGCGCTCATGGAAATGGGATGGGCCAGGTTACCATCAGAAGCGAACCAATTATTCCCCTATTTCCGTTGTTAGAAGAAGAAAAGGATAGGGGAAAAAAGAAAGTAGTTCCTGAAGGAAGTCAACCCGTTATAGAATCAGTTCTGGAGAAGGAATTCCCTAGCTTCCCATTATTATCATTTGATAATAGGAAGCAAAGCGAGCAAGAAATGATGAAGTATGGGATGCCCATAACAACAGGAGAGTCCAGCCAAAAAGAAAGTTCCGCAGCTTCGGATAAACCTCTTCCTTATAGGCCACCCCCATTTGCTCATAAGGGGGGAGCCAACTGGAGAAAGCCTGAATCAAAGAAAGAAACATTCGCAGGCAATGACCGAAGCCCGAAGAACGAGTCTGCTCTTCTCTTCCAGAATAATAATACAACTACTCAACAACTAAGGGATGAGTTGACCGAATTAAGGAGGGCAGTGGTTCAAAATGCTCAACTATGGGCTCGCCCAGTGTTCTGGGTTACTTATCAAAAGCCTTATCCTGAATACATTGATGAGCAAAATCCATTTCCTCTCAACTTCAAGATGCCCGCATTCCCAACGTTCACAGGTGAAGATAGCAGTGTGTCATCCAGAGATCACATCTTCAAATTCTCCAATTATTGTGTGGCATATGAAGACAACCCAAACTACAAGTTAAGGTTGTTTGGGAATTCATTGGCGGGACTAGCATCTCAGTGGTATTCTCTATTAACCCCTAACTCTATTGCCAACTGGGGGCAGATGGAGATGGCATTCCATGAACAATTTTACAAAGTAAAACCAGAAATGACTATTAATCATCTGGTTGAAGTCAAACAATACGAACATGAGTCCACAGAGGACTTCATGATGAGGTTCAGAAAGACAAGGATGAGATGCCAATTCCCTGTCAACCAAGCTCAGCTCATATCAATTGCTCAAAGGGCTCTGAGATTACGTTTGAGGAAGAGATTTTATGAGACACAATTTAATGAGCTACAGGAATTGGTAATTGCTGCCACAAAGTACGAGAAGCTATTGCTAGAAGAACAGCAAGTGAAGCATACTTCCAAAACTCCTCCCTTCTACAAAAACAAAGCTGCAATTCATCGTGTTGAGGTAGGAGAAATCGGGCCAGAGCATGAGGATGGCCATGACCGAGAGGGAGTTGAGGTGTGTGCTGCTGAGATGACTACGCCTTTCAAACCATTGATGGTGAAAGGATTAGTTCAACCCATCAAAGATCATAAAATTGTGATGAACGATGGAGGCTTCGTCCCTATAAAACCTCCCAAGTACCAGAGCTATTCGTTCGATCTGACCAAAGCACCTGAAATTTATGAAGAGCTGGTGCGGGCAAGAGTAATTGTGCCCGACAGTACCAAAAAGATGCCTAAGCCAGAAGAGTTAAGGGGAAAGAAGTATTGTAAGTTACACTATACCTTCAACCATTCTATAACTAATTGTGTCCAGTTCAGAGACTGGATATAAGACCTTATAGTGAAGGGTACTTGACAAGCATCAAGCTACTATGATGGTTGATACCAATCCTTTCCCGGAAGCCCCTATCAACGCGATCAATCTAATTTAGATGGAGAGACCCGTGTCATCAGTTGTTACGACAGAAGAGAAAGATGGATCCCAGGTTGTCACAACACCTTCGCTCAAGTAGAAGTGTCATAAGGGGGACCAGGGAATCATAATCATGTCCCAAAATTGGTATTGATGAGGGAAGAAGAAGAAAGAAGAAATAAACAAGTGGGCAAAGAGTTGCCCGAAATAAGTTCCAACAAGAGCCAGAAGCAAAGCAAGCAAAAGACAAAAGACATGTTCATTCTGTTTAAGAAGGGGTTACAAGTAATCCTAGTCTAATAATTTTACATCTTCACTCAAGGTGATTATTCGAAAATGATATGTCTGCATGATGGTGAAAATCCTACTAGGTTCGGCCAAAACAGTGAGGCTATTCGCAAGTTGAAACCTAGAATGCTATAACTCCGAGTTTGACTTCTTCACTTCTTCGATTCGATTTTCGAGGGTGTCAAGAAGACTTGCTTGCTCATCTTTGAGAACCACCAGTTGTTCCTCTAGCTTCTGGATTTCAGAAGTCATCACTCCGATCCTTGCTTTTGTCAGTGAACCGTCACTCATCAATCTTTCTACCTGAGCAGAAGTATGTGATTCCTTCTCCTGGAAATATCTTACACGATTGGCTTGTCTTTCAGCTCTCTTATGTTGATCCCGAAGAGCCCTCAAATTCTCGAAGAAAGAGAGAAAGGAGTCATGCTGGGTTTTTGACAGTTGACCGGCTTTGAAAAGCTCACTCGTAACCTTTTCCAGGTCACAAAGAGCCTTAAGGCTAAATGAAGCTGAGAAGTCCTTCCTTGCCCATTCTTGGAAAACTCGTTGCTGCTCTGGAAAGCCGGAAGGTGAAGAATGCTTTGAAGATTTTAGCCTTGTCTCAAGCTGCCCGAATTTTTCAAACAGTTCGGGCAACTTAGCAGTTTTTGAAAATGGAGAAACAGGAGGAGAATTTTGCACTCTAGGCTCCTCTAATGAGGTAGTGCCTACTGATGGGGCAGTTTTTGCCTCCCCAGCCTTCTCAATTCCAGGAGGGGAAATCCTGGCACTTCCAATAGTTAAATGAGGCCGGGGAAGCTTTGATTTACGAACCAAGCGAAGAGGAGAAGCTTTTTCCAGAACTTGCTGCAAAGACCAAAAAAGGCCAGATTAAGACAAAAATACAGTTTGAAGCAAAGGGAAGTTTTGGGAAAAAGACATATACCTGACTAAGCCATGGAGCTTCACAAGGAAGAGTACCAATTCCTGGTTAAGGAGAAGACTCTCTACCACTAACAGGGGAAGAAAAAGTTGCGCTTGAACCTTCGCCAATGCCCTAAAAGTGTCAAGGGAGAACAACAATTATTAGTAAACAGATGATAAGAGGAAAACATGAAGGAAATACCTCCATACCTGAGTTTGACCCTGAGGAGATGAATGAGGATCATCGATGGTAACCATCGGGCAAGCAAACACCTGTAAAGTAGTGGCCTCTGAAGTTACAGGAATCTCAGGGACTATGGGTTCATCACGCGCCACTAATGTTTGGGGTGCTTCATGTAATGAAGAAGGCTGCAAGAAAAATGAATAGAAGTTAATATGGAAGCAATGCACAAAAAGTCAATGTAAGGACAGTTACTCACCAAATTACTGTCCTCATCCACAAAATGCAACATGACTCCTATGGATGGATCAAATTGAGAAGATGGAGTTGCTTCCAGGACAGAAGGAGAAATCAAAGGAGAACCTTGGCTAGGCAAGGGGGCAGATACCCCGAACTAGATGAAGTCAGAAGAAGCGAAAGGTTCAGGCATTAGCCCCGGAGATTATAAGGTTACCCAAGGTTCAAAAAGGAAGGGAGTGTACCTCTGAAGGAGTAACCCGGGGAGGAGAGAGGCTTGTTTCTCGGGCAAGTGGCGAAGAGACCTCGGACGGACAGAGCTTTTCGTCTCTTGCAGCCTGATTCAAGTAAACCATGCTCAGACTTTTGTGAAAGTAGGAAAAATTATGCAGACATAAACATAAACTATACCTCAAGTTCTTTGAGGGTGATATTTCGCAATTCTTCAGCCTTTTTGTGCATTTCAGCTCCTAATGGTTCCTCCTTAAAAGCAATGGTTGGTTTCTTATATGCTTGAGGTCCTGTTTTTAAGGAAAAACGAGGGTAAGTAAATAAAGAAGGAGGGTGGCAATCTGATAGAAAAGAACAAAACTCATTTGAGGATTTTTGCTTCTTTCTGCCTGCCTCAGAAACTGGAACAGATGAGGCTGCAGATTTGAGAGTTTGGACGGTTCTTGTTTTCTTACTTTTTCGAGTAGGAATTGGTTGTTTAGTCTTGGTTGGGGATGTTGGATCAGAATCTGAGGTCTCAATCACAACTGCTTTTCTTCGCTTAGGCACTTGGGTGATGACTCCAGGCGCTTCTTCTTCAGCTCCTGAATCTTCTGAAACATCCCCACCTTCCCTAGCTTCTCGTCTTTCAGCCTCTGCCGCATCTCCATGAAGAACTGCTGCGTCAGCTGAGTCATCCTCGGACTCAATAGGTACCGATTCAACATCCACTTGGGCTGCAGGATTAAGCAAGGTAAAAATTAAAGAGTTTCAGAAGAGAGGATACAGAATCAAGATAGGAATAAGACGTACCAATCAGAAGTAACTGATTCTTCTCCTGGATCATCTCCTTCCAATTTTCAAGTTCGCCCGAACTGGGGTATGATTTTAGAGAAAGTTGACTGAAGAGGCGATCATGAGTCTCTCTCAAGTCTCCTACATATTTCTTGGTCCATTTGTCTTCCCACTAAGAAGAGAAGAGTGAAGTGCATTCAAAATTAAGGATAATGGACTTTCGGGCAGCCTGACTCATGACTTCAAGACTACGTCGGGCAGCTCAAAAGGTCGCCTTAGAAGGAGATGGCAATCGGAAGGAAGTGCCACAATGGACAGAGTCAAAGAACGGGATGGGAATGGCTTACCTGAAACCTAACTGCCTGCTGTAAAAGTTAGGGTGATATACCTTCAACCCTCGATCATATCAGTTGCCCTGAACTCCCCAGGCCATATCTCTCGGTTGAATGCAACTAATAAATTTTTCCCTGCAAAAGGAGGTGGCATCTTCCCCAGAAGCATCTTGGAAGGCCTGATCAGAAAACCAAGGATATCTCCTTAAGACTGACGCACCCCATTCCAGGTCTGATCGAGTCCTACAAACCTTGAAGAAGTAAAAATAGGAGAATGTGGAGTGATCGGTAGGAGCAGCTTCAGCTAAGATTCGGGCAGGGGCCACACCTTCTGGGAACTCTAAGTTGGCAGCCCGAAACTCCGAAAAGTACCATTGGAGCCATGTTTGTATCATCCATATGGGTCCATTCAGATTAGTCTCGAATTGCTCGCCTTGAGTCATTTCGAAAAGAAAATGGTAAAGATGAGAAAGAAGGAATTGACCTGTTGCTACATCGTCGAAGTTATGAAGAGCTTCCACCAAGGGGATTCATTCAACCTTCACTCCTTTAGACTTATTGGGGAAAACATGTTTGTTGAGCCAGTATAAGAGAAAATACATGTGCTCTTGATCTCTATCAACATGAGAAGAGCTGGCTCCAAAGTTTTATTTTACAAAAGGGATGAATCCCTTGAACGAGGTCCCGTAACTCTTGAAGGTTACAGAGTTATATTCCAATGAGATGAAAGAGGTGGAAGAACCTGAGCTTTCAGCAATTGAGGGGAAAGCCCAATCTTGAGTAACATCTACTATCCTGCCCGATGACCTTAGTCCAAAGACCTAGGCCATATCAAGAACCGTCGGAGACATGGGGCCCATACGGAAGTCAAAAGTATTTGTGCCCGAATTCCAAAAAATAAGAGAAGAAGCAAGCAGTTCGGGCTTAGGGATAATGGTGGTTTTGGAAAGCATTATCAATTCGTAAATACCATTGTTCATCCATTTCTTCTTAAAGGTTGACTCTAGTTCATCAATCCATTGAACCCAAGCCAGATCATTCATCAAAGGAAAACCTCGGCGGTATGACGACCACTTGGATGAAGAAATGCCCGACTTAGCCAAAAAGGGATTTAGGGCAAACCAGTTGTCCTTAGGCATATTGTCCTCTATCACTGCAGGGACCCGAGAAATCCATGCAGGACCCAACGATTATGCCCCATGTACGTCAAAGAAAAGCTCAGAATAAAAACCTGCATGAGAACGATGCAGTCCATTGAGTAAACGATGCAGAGTGGCGATGCCTTCGCCAGATTCGTATGATAGTTGGGTTTGGCTGATCCTGAAGCCATTTGATGAAGTTTAGAAAAGGAACGGCGAGGAAGACGACAAGGGTAGAAGATGCCGGGCAAAGAGCGGCGGAGGGTTTAGAAGATTTAGAAAAGAAAAACGTCTGGAAAGTTAGGAACTTATCATAGAAGAATTTTGTGCTAAGAATGCAAAAGATGCGTGAGCGATTGGAATGGTCGTGGGAAGGTGATGATTACTTTTGAAAGATATGCAAATCCTGAGAGAGAAAGACGTGGGTATTAATGGAGAACTATTCAATCAATATTGGCGCCTGGAATTCCAGTCTGAATACCGATTGAAGGGGGCACTGTTTGGGTTAAAACTTAAACTTTGGGCTCAAAAGGGAGTTGGCCCAAAAAGAAGAGAGAAGCCCGAAGTCAAGCCCAAATCTCAGAAGACAGAAGAGGCCTTTTTCGACTAGGTGCAGACCATTGGCACCACTTGCTCACCTACCCAAAGACTAAGTGGTATAGACCAGCCAGCTAATTAACCCAAAAATACTTTACAGTGGTAATACAAGTAAATAACTGATGAGTCACTATCCTTCAAACCGCATTCGGGCAAGATTGCTGCTACAGGAGGCCAAGCCAAAGTGTCTATAAAAGAAGAAAGAGAAATCAAAGTTGGGGACACTCAAACAAACAAACAAATACAAGCATAAACTCTGCTCAAAAGCCAGATTTGCTTTCAAACGAAGCTGTAGTCAGCCCAAGCCTTCATCCTTTTCTGGATAAATCCTCACTCAAGCCTTTGTAATAGCTCTGCTACCCTGTTCAACTCTTGTTGTAGTATCGATTTCTTTCTGTAAACTCATCTCCCTACCCTTCTTCTAAAGCTCTCAACCCTCTTGATAAACCACAAAGATAGAAAGTTGCAAGATGATCAGCCTTGCCCGACCCTCTTTGTTTTTGTCTTTTCACTCATTAACCTAGCAATATGTTGTATACTTCAAGTTGTATTCAAGTTATTTCTAGTAAGATGATTATTAAAAGGCTTTCTCAGTGCTTGAATCCGATTTGAATATGTCTTCACAGTTCAAATCAGATCTAAGTTCGAAGCCCTCGGGCATGTAAGATTTGATCACTTAAGAGTCCTTGGCCTCAAGGCATAAAAAAGAACCTTATGTGGACTTAACCCATCCACGACAAGCTTTGATAACAAGAAGTCCAAAGTTACTTGGGGCGCAAGTAATCGACCTATCCCTTAGTTTTATTTCTATTATATTATGATTACCATATAACGTTTGAGTATGGAATGAATTTTGATAGGAAGCCTCAAGGCCTATATCTAAGGCCCTACAAAGGCACCCATTTGGATTCATTCTATTCCTCGGGCTAGAACGTTTGAGTATAGAAGGAGTTCTGATGGGAAGCCTCAAGGCCTATATCTAAGACCCTACAGAGGCACCTATTTGGATTCATTCTGCTATTCAGACTCAGGTAATCAGAAGTATAATGGTTATAAGACTCATACAATCAATGAAGAGGACATTATATGTTCAAGTACTTAGTTAGTTATTGATTGGAAGCCTCAAGGCCTACACCTAAGGCCCCACAAAGGCACCTGTCATAACTAACATAGTCTCTTAGATATATATACAACTAAAACTCAACATCCGTTTTACATCTGCCATGCTGAAGATGGCAGTGGCATGCCTGAACACTTAAAAGTTAATATTGATTGTGAGCCTCAAGGCCTACACCTAAGGCCCCACGAAGGCACCTTTCAAAGTTAACTATGTCCTTCTCTTTCAGCTTTGCCCGACAAGCTTTGCCCGAGAAAGCCCACCAGTGAAGCAGAAGCCCGACAGAAAGCATCAACCGGTGCCAACCTCTCGGGGAGCTGTGTGCTCGTCGGCCAAGGAACACACTTCGCGGAAATTCCTACCACGAACAGGCCCTTAAATTTTCTCTCAGAAATTTGAGAAGTGAAGATTCTCTATTTGTTTTTGTCTGTTGTGGAGACCCAATCTGAATTGTGTGTTCTGGTCGATCTCGGATAATTCCCTTAGAATTAAGGGAATTAAATTGTCCCAATTATGGTTTTTTTTTTTTTTGGTGTTTTATTTGTTTGAATGTTTTGTTTTATTATTGGGTTTTTGGAATTTTAACTAAACTCACGTTATAGATCATGTCATGATGATAACAAAAAGGATTAGTAGATTTGTGTATGCGATGAGTTTTAGTGAAAATTATACCATCGCAGTGAGTGGATTTTCGGACTTTGGTTTTCGCACTAAAAGGATTAAAAACTACCCTGTCCAATTAAATTATGAGTTTAATAAAGGTTAAAGTGAAAGTTTAATTAAAGGAAATTATCCCTTAAAAACCCCTATTCTCCACAATTAGTTCTAGATTGTCCACATCAATGGCTTTCTTTATCATTTTTTCTTAATGGGTTATCGATTCCTGTTTTCAGCTTTCCCTGCTCGAGTCCTCAGGTAAAATCCATCTTCCATTCTTCCTTGGTTTTTTCTTCTCAGCATTTAACAGTACTATTCTCTTTTTGTTTGGGTGAAATTCTGTAAATTTTGTATTTTTTATCAAATTTGATTCTTAATTGTGGAAATGGGGTAGAATTTATTGTGGTATTAATTTTGGGGAATTTTAACGGAAAAGTTCCGGGTACTGTTTACTTTAACAAAAAACCAAATTTTTACACTAAAAAATCAATTCTGGTACTATTCACTTTACCTCTTATTTTGTCCTTATCGTTAAAACTCAAAGTTTTCAAACTTTTTTCATTAGTTTTCCTTTAATTTTGCGCACAAAGATTGAAGGGTTTGTTTTTATGCTTTCAAGCTTGGTTAGAGGTTGTTGGTTATTTGCAAAGCAAAACACAGATGATTCATGTATTATTTAGTTTTTGTGTTGGGTTGCGCATGCTTTCGAAAATATAAGAATTGTGTGCGTTTGTGGATATGAAAATCAGGGCTGCAGACCCTCATCCTTCACATTTTAGTTTCTCTTTTTGCTTCTCCCTTTTGGGACTTTGTGGAACCAAATTTGTAATTTTTGTGTATTATGAAAGTTGACTACGTGGGAATCAATCAGTTCTTCATTTTATGTGTATATGGAGAATGCTGTTTTCTGCACTTTTATGGTTTTGGGTAGTATGCTAGTATTACAATTTTTTTATAGAATTTATGGTTTTTTTTTTTTTTCAGTTTTTATAACAAGAGTGAACTTTGGTACTTTCCTTGGTGATAGTTTGGTTTTGAATTTCTAGGTTTAAAGTGGATCGATTTTTATATTGAGTTTTTTAATATCGGGAAGTAATAAAAACTAATTTTTCCTTTTTCGAGTATTTCATCAGTACTAGCTTGCTGAATTTATTATTCTGTAGGTGTAAATATAGTTCCCTAAGCAAGCTAGCTTAATTTTCAACTCTTTAACTGATGTGTGACTTCTACCTGTAATTTTTCGTATTTCTTCTTTTATGTTCTGATTATTGAATTTAAAATCACTTTATAAAATGAAATTGCCAACCATATTAGAGTGTAATTTTACGCATTCCATTTGAGTTTACAAACAACATTTGCATTCACATGTATCTTTTGTTCAATGCCTATCACCAATTTGATAAAATATGCCAGAGAAACACGCACGATTTTCTCGGTTCTTTGTTCTCTGTTTTTAGATGTTTCTGGATTTAGATTTTTATGGGTGAAATGCCTCTGCGCATTGGGTCTAAAAATTGCAGGTGAGAAAACACAGAGAGCCAGCAAAGCTTCGTAGAGAGGAGGCATGAGTTTCCTACGATGGTAAGTCTATTCCTTCATTTGGGTAAAGCATATTCATTGTGGTGTATTTGGCAAAACTCGAGACCCTTTTATGCATCTTTTGTTTTGGTTTGTATGTTGGATGTCAGCATGTGGGACACTTGAGTTTGAATACCTTTGCCTGTTCCGATATGATTTTCACTTGAACAGTGCAATTGGAGATCCTACTTTAGGCTAAAGTAATGTCCTCAAATAGCACTATTCCAGTAACTAATCAACAATATCAATTACGGTAGTGATTTTCACTCTTATTAGCTTCTCACACATTCTTTATTATTATAACAACAAATTAAATAAATTAAACGTAAACAAGGGACATAATTAAACAGGATTGTGTGTGAGACTAAGGGCCAGTTTGGGATTGTAGTGCTTTTAAAAAAAAAAATGCTTCTGTTGTGCTTTAAGAATAATCAGCTGTAAAATAAAGCAGATGAGCATTTGGTTAACTATGTTTTAAAAGTGATGTGAGTAAGAAAAGCAGTGTAAAAGCGTTGGTAAATTTTAATGTAAAAGTAATATAATTATATACAATGACAAAATGGATATAGTAGTAAGAATGGGGAGACAACAGTTGTGGCGGTGACAATGGTGGTAATAGAGGTAGTGGTGGTGGTGGTGGTGGTTGCAATGGTGGTGATGGTAGTAGGAATGGTGGTGGTGTTAATAGCAGGATGTGGTGATTGGGGTGTAGAGGTAATAATGGTGCTAATGGTGGTGGTGGTAATTGTGGTTGTGGTGGCAATGGTGACGGTTGTGGTTATAATGGAGGTATGGTGATGGTGCTAATAGTGGGATGTGGTGGCGGCGGTGTAAAAAGAAATCCATGTTAGAATGCATTTCTATTCATAACACGTTTAATACTTTTTAGCGGACCATGATTGAGATTTTAATGTTGTATGTCAATATATAAAATAGAACAAAGCCACTAACGATCTAAAAATATCATATAATTAATAGCGGTCTGTACTTTTGGTAGATAATTTGTAATCAGATTGCAAAATATTGGGATGTCTAGTTCCCGCAGGAGTGTGTTATCCTTAGCAGAGGGGATACTTTTTGATATTTCGTAATTGCCCAGATGAAATCATGGCTAATGTCTCACAATATGTCATAAAAAAAATCTTAAACACAAAGATTCATCATTATAGCTTAAATTAACATCGCATTATCATATCGGAACAGACAAAGGTACTCAAACTCAAGTGTCCCACATGCTGACATCCAACAAACCAATCAAAAAAATTTCCCTAGTGAAAGAATAAAACTGAATTAAAAAAATAAAACAGAGAGAACTATCATAGAAAGCAGAAAGTGACTTACACGTTAGTTATAAAATGTTCGGCCTTAGTGGAATGTTATCTAGTTTTCTACCTTAGTGGAATGTTAGCTAGTTTTGCACTTAGCTAGTTTTCTACCTTAGTGGAAGGTTAGCTAGTCTTCCACTAGCTCGTTTTCTACCGTAATGCAAATGGTAAATTGGCTAGTTTTCTACTCTCACAATTATTACTCTTGCATATTGCGATGCATCTGTGACGTAGCAAATACTCTTTGTCTTTCATTTTTTTATGAAAGTATAATATTCATTAAGGAGACGAGAAAATGTACAAGATGTTAGAAGGTTTAATAGAGTGACCCCTAAAAAAACAAAAAAAAAAATACTGCTTCACTTTAAAGTTAAGCAATAAAAAAAATATTTGGTAAAAGTAAAATATGCTGCTTATTTTAAAAGTAATGGCTTCCAGACAACAACTTTTAAAAGTAGCTTGTAGGTTGCTTTTAAAAACTATTTTAATAAAATGCAAAGTTAAGCCTTTAATACATATTTCAATTGTTGTAATATCTTCATTAATATTTTTAAAATGACATTATTTGCCTTCCACACATATTTTATCCCTTAGAGAATAAAGTGACTATTATGACCTACCATTACAAACACTAACCTTACACTATCAACATCATTACCACCACCATAACCATAACCGCCACAACCACCACTACCGCCATTGTCTCTACCATCATTATAACATCCCACATCGTACAGGGGAGTGGATCCTGTAAGCCTTATATGTATATTCTCATCTCTACCTAACACGAGGCCTTTTGGGAGATCACTGGCTTCGGATTCCATCGGAACTCCAAAGTTAAGCAAGTTCGCACGAGAGCAATCCCATGATGGGTGACCCATTGAGAAGTTCTTGTGTGAGTTCCCAGAAACAAAACCTTGAGGGCGTAGTAGGGGCCCAAAGCAGACAATATCATGCTACAGTGGAGTCGAGCCCGGGATGTGGTTTCTATTACCTGTAAGCCTTATATGTATATTCTCATCTCTACCTAGCACGAGGCTTTTTGGGAGCTCACTGGCTTCGGATTCCATCGGAACTCCGAAGTTAAGCGAGTTCGCGCGAGAGCAATCCCATGATGGGTGACCCCCTGGGAAGTTCTTGTGTGAATTCCCAGAAACAAAACAGTGAGGGCGTAGTAGGGGCCCAAAGCGGACAATATCGTGCTACGGTGGAGTCGAGCCCGGGATGTGGTGGGGTGGAATTATCTACAAAAAAAGTTCTCAAAGGTAGTTACAGCAGAGACCAATATTCAGAACACAGTGGACAAGTCTTTACAAGCTAATCGTACCAGTAATAGAAACCACATCCTTTGTCTCTCTGCTTACATGCTTTTTAACATGGAGAGAAACTTAATCTGTATTTCAGAATTAGTGGTCTTCTTGATGTTCAATTGTAGGGAAATGATTCTTGAAATTGTATTTTGGAATTACTGATCTTGATTCAGAACAAAAAGACTATAATTTACTTCCTACATTCCACATGTATGTAAATAGTGTCGCTATCATGTATATATCTTTACAAATCTTATATGTTCTATACAGTTTTGAAACTCACATCATAAGAGACCTCTATTTTCTATATTGATATATTTTCAAAATATTTTAAAGACCAAGCACTTTTTCTAGTCTTACCTAATTTTGCACTTTTTCTAGTCTTACCTACTTTGCATGAACCTTTTATTACTTTCTGCTTTTTATGATAATTCTAGCGTAAAACGTCAAAAGCTATGTGTTATGTTCCCCAACCCGTCAACCACGGCATGCACGCAGAAACCAGCTGTGCAACCCAATTTGGACGCTAAAATTGACGGAGACAGATTGTCTACCCTCTTGTTTGGGTGTCATTCTTATTCCATTCTATTTTGTACGGTTACGGTTAAGCTACGTCAATATTTTATATTAATTTTTTTATAAAGATAATAAGACAAAAAATAATAAAAATATAAAATGTTAACGTAGCTTAACTTTGACCGCACAAATAGGAGAGGATGGAAAGGGCACCCAAACAGGAGGGCAGACAATCTGCCTCCAAAATTGACTCCTTTCTTTTACGATTACCTAAGTTTAAATATCCAGAGCTTCATTTTGCAGCCTAGCTAAAATGGAGTTCTCAAGTATTCATATTAGCATTTGGTTTTATTTTCATGCAACCACTCTTTCTTCTCTTTCTTTTTAGCTCTGCCTCCTCCTCGCATTTAGCGGGAAATGAGGTGGATAGGCTTTCCCTGCTCGCCTTCAAAGCTGAAATCGTGACCGATACCCTGGGCATCCTTAGCTCTTGGAATGAATCCCTCCACTTCTGTCATTGGCCAGGCATTACTTGTGGCCGCAGACACCAGAGAGTTACAGTGCTCGACCTCCAATCAAGCGGGCTGGCAGGCCACCTATCTCCCCACATTGGAAACTTGAGCTTTTTGAGGGCTTTAAACCTCGCAAACAATAGCTTCAGCCACACCATCCCTCCAGAAATTGGTCGCTTGTTCCGTTTGGTAAGACTAGGCCTTCATAACAACTCCTTTGGTGGTCATATTCCATTCAACATATCACGTTGCTCTAACCTCCAACACATTGACTTATTTGGCAACACTCTTAGTGGCAAACTTCCAACTGAAATTGCCTCATTATCCAAGCTTCAGTTTCTTGGTTTAGGCAAGAACAATTTTTATGGGAAATTCCCACCTTCTTTTGGGAATCTTTCTTCTCTTGAAATACTATCTGCATCCCAAAATAATCTGCATGGAGGTATTCCAAATAGCCTTGGCCAGTTGAAAAGCTTAACTTTTTTTTCACTGTCTACAAATTATTTGAATGGTACCATCCCTCCCTCCATATACCACCTCTCGTCAATTAAAGTCATTTATATGCATCGAAACAACCTTCATGGAACTCTTCCTCCTGGCTTGGGCCACACTATATTTCCAAACCTCGAAATCTTTATTTTCCATACCAACCAGTTCACTGGACCAGTACCAGCTTCAATCTCCAATGCCTCAAACCTTTCACTATTTAGTATCTCACGCAATAAGTTTACTGGGAAAGTGCCTAATCTGGCACGCCTGCCAAATTTGTATTGGTTTGCACTTCATGTTAACAACCTTGGAAATAATGTGGAAGGTGACTTGGATTTCGTCTCTTCTCTAGTTAATTGCACCAATTTACAAATTTTATCTATCAGTGCCAATAATTTTGGAGGAGTGCTAACTGAATCTATTAGCAATCTCTCGACGAAGCTCAGGGGAATATATTTTGATGAGAATCAGATACACGGAAACATTCCTGTCAGGGTTGGAAATCTCATCAACTTGGAGACACTATACTTTAACGACAACCTTTTGACAGGCACTTTACCAAGTTCGATAGGCAAATTGAATAAGCTAGGAGATTTGGTTTTAAATTCTAATGATTTGGCAGGTGCCATCCCATCTTCCCTAGGAAATCTAACTTCATTAGGCAGATTCTTTCTCAACTCAAACCAGTTACAAGGCAGAATACCACAAAGTCTTGGAGAATGCAAGAATCTATTAGCTTTGAATCTTTCTCAAAATAATCTTAGTGGTCCAATTCCAAAACAAGTCATCGGTTTATTATCATTGCTATATTTGTTGGATCTATCCACCAATCAGCTTACTGGATCCATCCCCATGGAAGTAGGTAACATAGAGCATCTTGTTTCCTTGGATGTTTCTGAAAACAAGTTATCTGGAGAAATTCCACAAAGCTTAGGGAGTTGCACAAGTTTGTCGACTTTGTCTCTGAGAGAAAATTTATTGCAGGGGACAATTCCTAAATCCTTGAGCTCTTTGAGAGGAATTGAAGATTTTGACCTCTCTCGCAACAACTTGTCTGGCATAATTCCCAACTACTTGGAGAGTTTACCCTTCTTGCAGAATTTGAACCTTTCATTTAACGATTTTGAAGGTGCAGTACCAATCCAAGGAGTTTTTAAGAATACAAGTGCGGTAGCTGTTGTGGGAAACACACGGCTTTGTGGAGGTATACCTCACTTAAGATTGCCTAAATGCATCTCCAAGCAATCTAAGCGCGGGTTATCTCTTAAGCTGAACTTAATCATCTCAGTTTCTTGTGGGGTTGTCGGCTTGGTCTTGGCGTTGTTACTTGTGCTTCTTTATCGATCAAGAAAGGCTAGAGCGCTTAAGTCAAATTCAGGATCATCACTGGGGGTTTCACTCTTGAAACTGTCCTATGGAGATCTCCTCAAAGCAACTAATGGGTTCTCTGCTTCGAATCTGATTGGTGCTGGAAGTTTCGGGTCCGTGTACAAGGGAATTCTCAATCAGCTCGAAGAAAGAAATGTTGCTGTGAAAGTACTCAATCTTCAAACTTCAAGAGCTTCTAAAAGTTTCATATCTGAATGTGAAGCCTTGAAAAGCATTAGGCATCGAAATCTTGTCAAGCTACTGACTGCTTGTTCAAGCATTGATTTTCAAGGAAACGATTTCAAAGCCTTGGTGTATGAGTTCATGGTGAATAGAAGCCTAGATGAGTGGCTGCACATATCAGCTCAAGGAGTAGATAGGCCAGCCAATCTGCCGAAGAATCTGAATCTCACTCAAAGAGTTAACATTGCCATCGATGTAGCGTGTGCTCTAGATTATTTGCACAATGGCTCCCACGTGCCAATAGTTCATTGTGATATAAAGCCAAGCAACATTTTGTTAGACAGTGACATGACTGCTTGTGTTGGTGATTTCGGTTTAGCGAGGTACCTCCAGGATGCTTCTTGCCCATCTCCTTTGCACAATAGCAGTTTCAATGTCATAAAAGGCACCATAGGCTATACTCCACCAGGTAAATTTTCTTTTGTATATATTTTATTTGTGCTTGCAGTATGGTTTGTATATAGCATGAGTTTTTTGAAGTCACACATAAGAACAAAGCTATGTTTTTGTGCATTTAACTTAAGAGTATGGAATGGGAGGCGAGGTGTCAACATATGGCGACGTGTATAGCTACGGAATACTGTTGTTAGAGATGTTAACTGGCAAGAGGCCGACAGATGACATGTTTAAAGGTGGTATGGACCTGCACAATTTTGTTATGATGGCTCTACCAGAACGTGTGGGAGAAATATGTGATCCACTAATTGTTCAAATAGAAGAAAGCAGCAACAGTACTAATCCCAGAAGTAATAGGGGGAATCATGCCCCAAATGATCGAAGAAGAACGGTTGTGGAGTGCTTGACTGACATTGCAAGAGTAGGAGTTGCTTGTTCCGTAGCGATGCCAAGAGAGCGAAAAGACATGAGCAATGTGGTAGCTAAATTGAGTCTAATAAGGGATGTGCTAACTGGAACTAGGATGTCTTGAGAGAACTCGTGATGACGGCCCAAGTAGTGAGTAATAATACCCTGTTATCGTTAAATAAAATCCCATGAACTTTGCATGGTGGTCTTCTGAATGATGACGAGGTGGATTTTCCCGTTTTGCAATTTCATTTTGTATGTTTTGTAAATGATCGTAATTTGTAAGATCATCTTTATGTTTGCTTGGAAATTTGGAATTTGTCAATCTAGGTTTGGTGGTTGTTCTTATTAATTATGCAATTTTAATTAGGTTTTTATCACAAATGGTCTCTGAGATTGATCAAACTCATCATTTTGGTCCCTCACTTTCAAAATCAATCAATGTCATCCTTGACATTCACTATCCCACATCAATCTGGTCATTCCGTCAACAATTTTGTTAGTTTGTATGTGGGACCCACACATCCAATGAAATGATGACATGTGGATTGCACAAAATAAGGGTTTTTATCGCAAATGATCCCTGAAATTGATCCAACTCCTCATTTTGGTCCATGAGTTTCAAAAATCAATAAATTTGGTCATTGACTTTCACTATCGCACATCAACTTAGCCATTTCGTTAAAATCTCATCAATATTTGTCGTTTGTGTGATGAAGTGGTCTCACTAATGCAACTATTTTTTTAAGAGTGAACCAACAGACGAGTATTCCGTGTTGACATTTTTCTCGCATCCAACATCCCCAACTAGAAAAATATTCAATCTAAATTCAATAAAATCAAATCCAAATTTAATTTAAATTTAAAGAAAATAACCAACTAGAGAGAATGAAGAGTGAGTTTAGGAGGCCAAGTACTTTAATGGTGTCATGGTGCATTCCTTTACTTTTTGAGCTTACCCTAATGAAGATGATGATGACTTTTTTTCTTTTAGTTTTGGTTTTTAGTTTCTTATTTTACTTTTAGTTTTAAATCTTAAAAAAAATAGTTTCTTATAGTTAATCTACGTGGCGCCTTATGATTGGATTAGTGGGATAAAAAAATATTGACGAAGCTTTAACGGAAGGATTAAATTGACATGTGGTATTGAAAGTCAGGGACCAAAATGAGGAGTTGGATCAATGTCAGGGACCATTTGCGATAAAAATCCTTATTTTGTGCAATCCACATGTCACCATTTCATTAGATTTGTGGGTCCCACATACAAACTAACAAAATAGTCGACGGAATCTTAATGACCAAATTGATGTGTGGTAGTGAATGTCGACTGTTGACGAAGAGCTAATCTCGCATAATCCGTCTCTACAAAAAAAATTAAAAAAAAAAGTCAGGGACGACATTGATTGATTTTGAAAATGAGGAACCAAAATAATAAATTTGATCAATTTCATAGACCATTTGTAATAAAAACTCATTTTAATTTGGTGTTCTTACGTCTCGCCTTATGAGACATAAAACGCTTGTTTGTAGGATCAGGTTTATGTTTGTTTGGAAATTTGGAATTCTGTGTGATAAAATGTCAGAATACAATTTTGGAGAGGCTCCATCTCAGTTGCAAGAATCTTAAACCTCTTGGAAAGGTTTCTCTTGTTAATGCATTTGATAATTCTAACTTCCCTTTGTAACTTATTTGGAGAAGTTTCATGAGACCAGCAATTCATTTTTATTTTATTTTATTTTGTCACTTTATTTAATTATTTTCTATTAAATTCGTTTTTATCATTTGAAATCACAAAATCATCTTTTTTCTAAAACTTTGTATTAAGTAATTAATTAAGATTTGGTTTGATACAAATTATTCATTCAATCCCTGTGGATAACGACCTTGCTAGAGTCATCTATACTACAATTACCTCGTACTCTTGCAAGTATTTAAAGTATTTTTATCCCTACTTTTACAGGTGGTAAAAATCCTATCAGGAGACTAACGTTAATAAGATTAGCCAAAGCAGTTCTGGGATGCTTCTTACCCATCTCCTTTGCACGAAAGCAGTACTAGTGTCATAAAAAGGCTCCATAGTCAAAGATCGTGTCTCGCCGGAGATAAAATTGCGAAACAAAAAGGAAGAAATCGAGAGAAATGAAGGCACACAACGACAATGACCGAGGAAAGCAGAAGCCCTAAAGTAGAAAATGGAGAAAGGTAAAGTGAAACACATGAACGGAAGGAGAGAAAGAAACGACAGAACACCTTTGGGCTGAATGGGTAGAACTGGGAATTCACTGCATACATAAGGAAAAGCACGGCAAAGATAAGAAAAATTGGAGGGCATTTCCGACATTTTACTGTTCACGAACAGTGAAAAACAGTGCGCCCGAGTTTGGGTTTTAGTATATGTATAATTTCCCAGGTAATTATATATATATATTATTATTTGTGCCTGCACTATGTTTTGTTGAAGATCAACACCAGCCCAATTGGTGTTTGTGTTGAAGTGTAATCTTGCATTGGCCCAAGATGGATCTAGCCCATGGACAAAGAAAGATCCATACACATACTAGAGAATTCTAGCAAAGTTCAAGTTGGTGGAAGAGTTTAGAAGAATGGTGAGGATTCCACCAACATACAAGATTAGTGTAGATATTTCTAGCTTAGGAAGGTAGTGAAATTATCTAGATATCTCTAGCATGATGTTTCCATGCTTCTCCAAGGTTCCATCCATGCCTATAAAAGGAGAAGGCATCCAAACCAACCAACCAACCAACCAACCAATCAAGCAAGTAGGCAACCGAGTGAGATTGAGAAGCAAGAAGTCTTGTAAGAGTGTGAGTGGTCTAAAGTTTGTCTCTAGAAGGTGAGTGAGTGTCATAGCTTCTCAAGTGTGTCCTTGATAGTTTGTGTGTTGTAATCTTTTGTGAGTGTAATACAAGTAATTTGTTTACTTGTATTGTCTCTCCAACACTTGTGTTAGAATTGTGTACTCTAAGTTTTTCCTCAACATGTTTTTGTTTATATCATGATTTTTGTGAAGTCGCACATGAGAACCTAGCTACTTTTTGTGGTTATAACTTAAAGAGTAGAATGGGAAGCGAGGTGTCAACATATGTTTAACCATTGTGTTTATTTGGATTGGAAACCGATTTAATCCTAATTTGCCTTGATTTTCATATCTAAATATCCAAGAAAAAAGCCACTTAGTATTACGGTCAAGTGATATTCTTCTTCACTTGTAAGTGAGAGGTCTTAATTTCGATTTTCGCAAAAAATATCCAAGAAAAGATACTTAGTACTATGTACTAAAGGTGTTACTCTGTACTGGTAAGTGAGATGTTTCAAATTCGAATATAAAAAAGGGTGAGTTCACAACCAAATTTATTTCTCCAGCTCCTCAGTGTAAATGTATCATTTTGTAAAAAAAAAAATCAGGTAAAAAGTTATCAAATAGCACTTCTATAGTTGTGAAGTTATCAAATAGTACTTTTATAGTAGTGACTAGCAAGAATGCCCGTGCTACACAACGGGTTTTGAAACCGTAATCACAATTTCACACTCATTTCTAAATAATTTAGTAACCAATCAAAGCTGCTAAATCCACATGCTAAAAATAAGTCTTAGGTTGCGTTCATATTATATTGAATTTACATCAAGAGCAATACAATAAAAGAAAGAAGGTCCACCAGGATTTCTAAAACTGTTCATATTCATAATTCTTTCAATTTGCACCTAAATCGTAATAAATTTAGACTGACAACCTATGTTCAACAAATTATAACGATCTTCAAACACAGAGGGAATCGGCATATCCCAAGGTTCATTACTTCATTGATATTTACTATAAACACGGCTGAGCCATTAGGGTGTAGAACATAGTGTGTACCCTCCAATATTTTGGTTGCAATTAGAAGCTGCTGCCCCTCGCACTCTTTGAACACTTAATCTTACCAAAAGCTGCTAAAGATAAGTTGATTGAAAGTGTGGCTTCACAATATAATTTGTACTATTTCTCTTGACATATATGTTGAGTCGGTCAAATTGAGGATCCAGTAATTGGTTCGATTCGATTGTACAATACTATCCCAGCAGTAAAGCACTAATGACTCTACCATCTGAAAGATTGAAGAAATTATAATTTAGGACTTCACTGTAACCAATAGTTAACCACAGATACTTGACTGAAAGCATATCATAAAAGTGGTCCAAATTCATTCGCAACTCACTTAGAAATGAAGGCTAAATGTGCTGTGGATGTGGGTAAATGGCACATCAGAAACAAACAAAAGGTAACATATAAAAGACGGCAATGTAATAACGTAATAAAGAGACTAAAAAGAAAAGGAGTGCGGAACAGTACTTGAGAATGCTGGGCACCAAAACCAGGAACAGCACCATCAGACATAATTTTATTTTGCAGTAGAATTGCCTGCAATAAACACCAGAACAGAATCCTTTAATTAAAAATAGACCAACTGATCTAGAAAGATGATAAGAATCTTTCAGTTAGCATTAAAACTCCAGTATAAAAGTTTTCCATGGATTATAACAAAAAAATAAAATAAAAAATCTCAAACCCGCATTGGGAAGATAAAGGTCATAGCCTCTACAATAGGTCTCAAACCATAGTAAGCAACACCAACTCCAATCCCAGTAAACCCAGCCTACAAAATATTTTCCATATAAATGAGGTCAGTCAGCTACTATGAACTTCTTTGTATCTTATTACAAATTCGTACATATATTCAAATTTTAATATTCACTGAAAAAATTAAAGTTTAAGTCCCTACATAAGAATCTGAACTGAGGTCTAGCTCATTGAATTACTATACAATGCATTAAATTCAAAGTTACAATTGAAACAAATACGAATCGAAAACTCTGTATTGGCAACACAAATAGCTCAAATTGACATTTCCGAACATTGACCATAAACTGACACTAATTTACAATAAGATAACGAAATGATTAATGAAAACAAAGAACATTGAATTGAATTGAATTACACAAAGAAATGGACAAATCGAAGCAGAGGATACCATCTGCATCTTCGTCGTCATCGGAGAGAGGGAAATCAAGTCAAGCCTCCGGATGAATAGAGATATTCCTGACGAACGCGAGAACTTGCTGGGTCACATCGAGATCACTGCGGCTCACCCTGAAAGAAACAAAAAACTGATTGAAAGACAAAATAAAATCACAAAAATTGAAAGCACAAAACTTGATTTCTGAAAACAAAAAACTGGGTTGTGATAAATAAGATCGAGAGAGTAAGATCATTGCGGGTTCGAATTCCTCTCCCCGTAGTTTTAAGTAAATTTAGTGTAATTTTTCCATCTGTCAAAAGAAAAAGAAATTAGCATTAATCCCATAAAATATTAAGAGTTTTTTAAACATCATAGAAAACAAAGGTTAGAACTCAACCCACCTCTAGATTAGTAAGACTAAGAAAGATTAAGCTTAATCTAGAGAGAGAAACACAAAGATCAAAACATCAAGCATTTATTTTTGAAACTCAAAGATTAAAACTGTAGGCATTTACTTCTAAAACAAAATAAATGAACAAAACCATGAGCATTAAGGAATGATTAGAGTTGATGGGTGCAATATGGAATATAAGTTTCTGGAGAGAGAAACAACCAAACTTCACACTGATATTTTTAGAGAGAGAGAGTGGAAGTACCTTTCAACAGCGGAGATAACAAATTCAATCCTGGGCATAAAAAGAAAAAATAATGAGTTGACCCAGAGTGATCCGTTATTTAACGTGTTGTTAACGGATTCACCCGTTAGCGATCCGACCCGATAAGCATCCACCCAAATACTAATATTAACGGGTCGGGTCTAAAATGTCAAGTCTACTCGGGGTAGCAGATCACTCATATATTTCATGCATTTATACCATCCATTTCTAAAGTCTTTGTGATGTTTTTGTGTTAAAATTGTAGCATTTTATCTTACCTTGTGTTAATGTGCAATTAATTTTGTTTTAGGATCAAAGAAATAAAAAAAGAAAATAAAAGAAATAAAATAAGCAAAGGGGAGTGCAGCACTGGCAGGAAGAAAAAGAAAAGAAAAAAAATATATATAAGAAGATGGAAGTGGAACGAAAAGCAGGAGAGGGAGTGAAGAAAAATAGAAGAATAAGAGGGAGTGGAAGGCAGAAAGCAGAGAGCACAGCAGAAAAGAATAATAAAAGAATAAGGAGTGGGAGCAGGGACTGACAGAAACGCAAAAAGAAAATATAAGATAGAGAGAGGTGGACAGAAGTGAAAAGACGCGGCTCGGAGAAAGGCAGAAAAACGAATAGGCGCAGGGACAGAAGGAGAGACTGAGGGGAGAAGAGACTGGCGCAGAAACCAGAGCGCAAAGAGAGAGGGGAAACTGACGGACAGAAACAGAGGGCGCAGAGCAGAGGAATAAAAAACGGGTGTTTTCTATCTGTGTTTTTTATTTTATGGATAATTTCCTACGTATCATATAATTATGTGTAACTAATTTATTATGCTAGAGTGAGGCCATGAGCCGCAACATGAATACGTAATTTTATTTTTCAATTGCTTAAGTGTTGTTACATGTTTGCTTTGATGTTTTCAATCATTGAAATAAACTATCTATGTACCTTGATGCTTGATCACCATTAGGATGCTTAGAAAAGTTATCGGATGCAATTTTGAACGAATGTCACGTTAAAATTGGTTATGCTTCTTGTGATTGAGGATTGTACTCTCCTAAGGTAAATATCATGCTCTTAGGGATTATATGGTTTAACAAAAGGATTTTCACCAAGATTAATGAACCACTCATGTTTATATTTAATCCAAATGTCATGCATAAGTTGCATGTAGTGGTATGCGTTTTAGCTTGAATGTCACAAGTAAAATATACACAAGGAAAATCCAACCTTCAAAGCATGTGTGTTTTCAATTATTTAAGCAATTGGAATAGCTACGTAGGAGTGTTGTTGGTAAAGGTTGAACTCTAGCATATTGTCAATCTATTTTTCTTCAATCATTTATTTTATCTTGAATTTCCTTATTTACTTGTTTTGTTTCAGTTGAATCATTATTCTTATAAATAAATTCTCATTTTAGATATTTGTTTAAGTCACATCCAGTAATATTTAGTTTCGTCAAATTAGTGTAATTCTCAGAGTTAAATAAGTTAAATACACAAAAACTCGTAAATTGTTTATATCAGTCCCTGAGGAGATCGACCTTGCTTGAGCCATTCTATACTACAAACACTTGTTCTCTTGCAAAAATTTTCTATGGTTTAACCCTTTGTTTTACAAGTGGTAAAATCGCTATCAAGAAATTGGCGCCGTTGCCGGGGACTGTGCCAACAGTTCCCGAGCTTTTGTGTTTATTTTTCTTATGCTTATGTTTATGTCTTATTTTTATTAATTATTAAATTAAAAAAAAAATTAAGAATCCTTTTTTATTAAGCTCATTGATGGTGAATTTTACTTTGGTACCGTAATATTGCTGTATATTTGTGTTAGAAATCTGTTTATGTATCCCTTTCACAAATTTCTGTTTTAAATCACATATTATAAAAATTAAAAAAAAAATTATTATTTAAAATTAAAAAAAAAAAAACAGCAATTAATTTAGTTGAGTTTTGATCTTTGATTAAGTATAGTGGATGTGTGGTGTGAGAATTTTTGTCTTCGTTTAATTAACTAGTAGTTGCCAATTTGCATAAATTGTGTTTTTAATTCATCTAGGTTTACTTACTTTCTTTTTCTTTTTGTTGTTTAGTTATTTTCTGTTAAGTTTTATTTATTTTACTTTTATTTTTATTGTGGCTTAATATTTCTGTTGTTTGTTCAGGTTTTCCAACCTTTGGCACCAGTTGCACACATGGCCCTAGCCTTACCTGCAGCAGGTCAACCTTTAAGGAATTCATTGGCGGCGAGAATCAATGCAGTGCCAAGGTGCATTATATATCCAGATGTGGAAGATGGGACATCCTTTGAAATCAAACCTCACATCCTCAACATATTGCCATCCTTTCATGGGTTGCCAAACAGTGATCCCAACATGCATTTGGTTGATTTTATTGAGGCATGTGACAACACCATAATCAGAGGTTTCTCTTCTGAAGCTATCAAGTTACGTTTGTTCCCATTCTCTTTGAAGGACAAAGCCAAGGCGTGGCTGCATTTTCTCCCTGCCAATAGCATTACAACATGGACAGAATTGCAAGAAAAATTTCTCAATAAATTTTTTCCTTCTTCCAAGACGCTTGCACTCAAGAAAGAGATATTGGCTTTCGCTCAAAAGCCGAACGAGTCTTTCCATGAAGCTTGGGAACGGTATAATGAGATGTACACAAAATGTCCTCATGCTGGGTTTGATTCTAACCTTCAAATGAACATATTTTATGATGGTCTCAATGCCACCACCAAAAGTCACGTGAATGCATCTGCTGGAGGGTCATTAATGTCAAAATCAGCAAGAGAAGCATTTGAGTTATTTGATATGATGGCTTCTGAATCCCAACAATGGACAGAAGAACAAACACAAAAAGGGGAGTTTTTGAGATTTCTCAGAGTTCTTCTAATGTTTATGCTCAAATTGCTAAAATGGAAAAGAATTTTAATGCCAAATTTGCTGCCTTAATGCAGGTCTCTTCCATGCCCAATGCCCAAGAAGCATGCATCATTTGTAGTGCAACAACTCATGACATCACTCAATGCCCCAACAAGGATAGCTACCCTGAGCTTGTGCAAGATCATGTGAATATGGTGAATAATTTCATTAGACCCAGAAGTGACCCTTATTCCAATACATATAATCCTGGGTGGAAGAACCATCCCAATCTCAGTTGGGGTGGTAACCAACAACCACGGCAATACCAGCAGTCTTACCAATCAACTAGTGAGACTAAGAAACCATCTCTTGATGACCAAATGTCACAGCTAGCTCAACATATGTCCACTTTCTCTAATACCACCAACAATTTTGTCCAATCCACACAAACTAGCATTCAGAATCTCACGGCATCAGTGGGGAATTTGGAGACTCAAGTTGGACAGCTTGCTACCATGTTCAATGAAAGAGAGAAAGGAAAGTTCCCGAGCCAATCTGAGCAAAATCCAAGAGGGATGGAGCATTGCAAAGTAATACGGACATTGAAAAGTGGCAAGAGCTATGACAATAGAGAAGTGGTGCACCATGAAGCCGAAGTGGAAGAAGAAGAGCTTACTGAAAGTGCACCATTAGCTGCAAAGTCTCGATCAGAGGCTATTTCTGAAGCAGGTATTCCAGATCCTAGTGCAAATGACAAAGTGCAATCTCGACGCAACTCTGATGCAAACAAGGAAAAAGGCCTTGGTATTTTATTTGCACCTTCTGACAAGCCACCATACAAGCCACCTTTGCCATTTCCACAAAGGCAGCAACAACGTTCCAAGGATCAAAATGCATTGAATTCATGAAGACGTTGGCTAAGGTTCAAATTAATTTGCCTCTATTAGATGTTATTAAACAGATCCCATCATATGCCAAATTTCTAAAGGAGCTATGTTCTAAAAAGAAAAAGTTCTTGGAATATGAGAATGTGATTTTAACTGAGCAATGCAGTGTTGTCCTCTTACATAAGCTACCACCCAAGAAGAAAGATCCGGGGAGTTTCACTATCTCTTGTACTATTGGTAGTCTTGATTTTCATAAAGTATTGATTGATTTAGGAGCAAGTGTTATGCCTTATTCTGTTTTTCAAAAATTAGGTGAAGGAGAACTCAAGCCCACATTTGTGAGTCTTCAATTGGCAGATAGGTCTGTGACATATCCTTTGGGTATTCTGGAAAATGTGATTATTAAAGTGGATAAATTCTATCTCCCAGCTGATTTCATTGTACTTGACATGGAGGAAGACAAGGAAGTGCCTCTCATTTTAGGCCGACCGTTCATGGCCACCGCCCGGACACTTATTGATGTGGAAGCAGGTACTTTAACCCTAAGAGTGCAAGGAGAATCAGTTGTATTCAAACTCTTTGAAGCTGTCAAGCGTCCTTTCGAACCTGAAGAGTGTTTTCGTGTTGATGTTTTGGATGGGATTGTGCATGCAAACTTTGCCTCACGATCATCTAATGATGAGCTGTTAACTTGCCTCACCAACCATGATGCTACTTTATCTATGGAAGAAAATGTGGTGGACGTCATCGCTGCATTGGATAATGCAACAATTCATAATCCAAAGTGGCGACATGTTTATGAAAGCCTTGGAGTGCCTAAGCAGCCTCTTTTTCCTTCAAGTGAGCAAGCTCCAAAGTTAGAGCTCAAGCTACTGCCGAGCCACCTCAAGTATGCTCATCTCGGGGTGAATGAGACATTGCCTGTTATTATTGCTGCTGATCTTAATGACACGAAGGAAGACAAATTACTAAGAGTTCTTCGCAAGTATCAAGATGCTCTAGGGTGGACACTTGCTGACATAAAAGGCATTAGTCCAGCATTGTGCATGCATAGGATTTTTATGGAGGCTGGGACTAAGCCAACTGTTGAAGCTCAAAGACGTCTAAATCCGATCATGAAGGAAGTTGTAAGAGTTGAGGTGATGAAGTTACTCGATGCAGGTATCAATTATCCAATCTCGGATAGCAAATGGGTGAGCCCGACTCAGGTGGTTCCAAAGAAAATTGGTATTACTGTGGTGAAGAATGTGAGATCATTCTTGGGAGCACTCACACTAGATTTTACACCATTGCCGGATCACTTCAAGTATCACTTTCCATTCGAAGATCACTTCCATGCCATGGAACCTAGGGGAGTGTAACTGGAGGCATCGTCCGACTGCAAGACGTTAAAGAAAGCGCTTCTTGGGAGGCAACCCAAGCTTTCTATCTTTTATCTTTATTTTGAATAATTTTAAATGTTCTTGTTCTGTTTTTCTCTTGTTTTCTGGTTTGTGTGTTTAAGTCCTACTTTTATTCCTTTATGCAGGTAATGATTTTGCAATCTCTACCACAACTTCTTGCAAGATATTTTTTTTCATTCATAAAAAAGGGAAAGGAACATTGAGCAGATAAATAAAAAAAATAAGCTTCGAATGAGGAGCCTTCACATAGGCTGCTTAGGAGGAGCTTCAGTAGTCGGCGGAGCCTCAGCAGTCGGCGGGGCCACAGAAGGAGGAGGCATCAGAGGTTGATCATTTAGAGCTTCACTACGCGGTACAGCCCCAGGCAAATGCTGTTGGAACAAACCCACAAACCGCTGATGATCAAGTAAAATCTGACCATCAGACTCATGTATCTGGTCAATTTTCCTCTTCATGTTTGTGGCATAGTTGTGTGCGAGCTTGTGCAGCTGTTTATTCTCATGCTTGAGCTCTCTAATCTCCTGCTTGAGACTCATCACTTCAGCCGCCAACGATTCAACTTGACGGGTTCGGGCAAAAAGGCGTTGGGCCATGTTGGACACGGAACCTGCACACTGCACACTGAGAGCCAGAGACTCCTTAACAGCCAATTCATCAGACCGTTTTGCAAGCAGTCTGTTATCTTTAGGAGTAACAAGGTTCCGGGCCACCACCGCAGCTGCCATATCATTCTTCATCACCGAATCCCCAACGGTAAGGGGGCCAGTAGGGGATATGAAAGATGGCCGCCATATGTTGTCTGGTGAAGGCGGAGCTGCCTCTTCACCAAGGTTCAAGTCAAAACGACGGTCGGAAGAGCCATCCATTTTTCAGAGGTGTTAAGGAAAGCAGAGGTCAGACAAGTCAAGATTGTAGAAATGCAAAGAGGGAGTTTTTACAGGCAGAAATTCAAGTGTGTTTTGAACGTCCTCCATACCTCTATAAAAATCAGCACGCGATGGGATTTCAGAGATCGAAGAGGCAATTCCAGATATCGAAAAGGCCAACTAAAAAAATCAAAGCGGCGTTCGCTTTCTCAAAAGCTGAGCTTGCTCAGAAACCACGGGCCATCCTTTGTTCCAGATTTGTCCGTACTCGTCACATGCAACCTCTGCACTCGACGGAGCTCAGATTTCGAAGAGGCAAGCTCAGAAATCGGAGAGGAATCTGCTTTTCCAGACGTGTCAGCATGACTCACACATTTGCTCTCCTCGCCTACACAAATTGGTGTGTTCTTTCCTTTTCTTTTTGTGTCTTTATTTCATTTTATATTTCTTTCCTTCCATTTTTATGTCTTATTGTTCAAAAATTCCTTTCATTATCATTGGGGACAATGCTATAATTAAGTTTGGGGGTGGAAATATATTTCGTTAGTTTAATTTTCTATTAAAAAAAATAAAAAATTTTGCATTTTTATTGTTGTTTGTAGCTACTTCTCAATTTAAATATGAGATTTGATTTTAATTTCCTTCTTACTTTCAAGAAGTCTAAGTTCTTTTCGTTGTCTTTGTGTTAGCTGTGATTTCCAAAAATCAACTTGAAAATAAATGTGCCTAGTCTTGTCAATGTGAAACTTGAGCATGATTTAGTGTTTCATATGTGAATCATGTGAGATTATGTAAACCTTATGAGTTTTTGAGCCTATACATGATTGAACCATTATGCATCAATCTCATTCCTTCTTGTGCGTATGATCTCATTGTACATGTATCTCTAGAACTTGCTTTATACTACTCGATTCATTAATCAATTCATGTAATAACTTGGAAGTGATATAGGCCATCTTTGGATCGTTTGAGCCTTTCATGCCTACCTTATATGCTATGTTTACCCGTAGTAGCCCATTGAGCCTTTTACTAAGTCATTTCTTTGTTAGCCACATCTCTTTACCTTGCTCCAATATTGGAGTTGAGCCCATACACAAAAATCGATTCCTTATTGTTTTGAGAAAGTATTACATGAGTTGTGCTTTTGGGGGTTTCATTTATGTAGAAAAATGGATGGAGCATGTGTATTACAATGAAATGTGAATTTGATGGGTGATGTAGCTTTTGCAGATTTGTTTCTTTCAATGTTAAAAAAAAAAAAAAAAAAAAAGAAAGAAAAAAGAAAGAAAAAAAGAAAAAGAAAAATCGAAATATAAGAAAATTGGAGAGTGTTGATTAGTTGAAAATGTGTCGGTAGAGTATAAATTTCCTTTTGAAGTTAAATTTGGGGAGTAACAGGTGCTCGAAGTTTTATTATTTTGCTTTCAATTAGAGGTGGTGTGATATTGAGGTGTTGGAAAACTACTAAAGAGTACTTTCTCAAAATTTTTGATTTCCTTATCCTTTCTTTCATTAGTCTATCACCTTTAGCCCCATTACAACCGTAATAAAGTCCTATTGATCCAAGGTATTACTTAAATATTGATAGCGAGTTAGGTGGACAAGCAAGCTTATGGCGGCATGTACAATGAGATCACTTGAGTGAAACACATTAACCAAAACTTATGAGTGAATGAGCGTATGTCTTGTGAGAAACTCACATGTTTGCATATGATGATTTAAAGGAGCTTGGAATTGCATTGACATGGCTAGCTCACACATGGCTTTTCAACGTTTTGTTTGAAGGAAATTTGGTTAATTATTGGATGATGTTTTGAGCTCTTGATTAGTTCTTGGTTGTTTGTATCATGATTAGCACTTATCTTTGAAATCGAAATTGAGAAGTTGGCTACTAAGTTGTTGAATCTAGTCTTAGTTAAGTGGTTTTATTTTGTGTTTTGTTTTGCTAGAGGACTAGCAAAAATGTAAGTTTGGGGGTATTTGATCACTCATATATTTCATACATTTATACCATCCATTTCTAAAGTCTTTGTGATGTTTTTGTGTTAAAATTGTAGCATTTTATCTTAGCTTGTGTTAATGTGCAGTTAATTTTGTTTTAAGATCAAAGAAATAAAAAAAGAAATCAAAAGAAATAAAATAAGCAAAGGGGAGTGCAGCACTGGCAGGAAGAAAAAGAAAAGAAAAAAAATATATATAAGAAGATGGAAGTGGAACGAAAAGCAGGAGAGGGAGTGAAGAAAAATAGAAGAATAAGAGGGAGTGGAAGGCAGAAAGCAGAGAGCACAGCAGAAAAGAATAATAAAAGAATAAGGAGTGGGAGCAGGGACTGACAGAAACGCAAAAAGAAAATATAAGATAGAGAGAGGTGGACAGAAGTGAAAAGACGCGGCTCGGAGAAAGGCAGAAAAACGAATAGGCGCAGGGACAGAAGGAGAGACTGAGGGGAGAAGAGACTGGCGCAGAAACCAGAGCGCAAAGAGAGAGGGGAAACTGACGGACAGAAACAGAGGGCGCAGAGCAGAGGAATAAAAAACGGGTGTTTTCTATCTGTGTTTTTTATTTTATGGATAATTTCCTACGTATCATATAATTATGTGTAACTAATTTATTATGCTAGAGTGAGGCCATGAGCCGCAACATGAATACGTAGTTTTATTTTTCAATTGCTTAAGTGTTGTTACATGTTTGCTTTGATGTTTTCAATCACTGAAATAAACTATCTATGTACCTTGATGCTTGATCACCATTAGGATGCTTAGAAAAGTTATCGGATGCAATTTTGAACGAATGTCACGTTAAAATTGGTTATGCTTCTTGTGATTGAGGATTGTACTCTCCTAAGGTAAATATCATGCTCTTAGGGATTATATGCTTTAACAAAAGGATTTTCACCAAGATTAATGAACCACTCATGTTTATATTTAATCCAAATGTCATGCATAAGTTGCATGTAGTGGTATGCGTTTTAGCTTAAATGTCACAAGTAAAATATACACAAGGAAAATCCAACCTTCAAAGTATGTGTGTTTTCAATTATTTAAGCAATTGGAATAGCTACGTAGGAGTGTTGTTGGTAAAGGTTGAACTCTAGCATATTGTCAATCTATTTTTCTTCAATCATTTATTTTATCTTGAATTTCCTTATTTACTTGTTTTGTTTCAGTTGAATCATTATTCTTATAAATAAATTCCTATTTTAGATATTTGTTTAAGTCACATCCAGTAATATTTAGTTTCGTCAAATTAGTGTAATTCTTAGAGTTAAATAAGTTAAATATACAAAAACTCGTAAATTGTTTATATCAGTCCCTGAGGAGATCGACTTTGCTTGAGCCATTCTATACTACAAACACTTGTTCTCTTGCAAGAATTTTCTATGGTTTAACCCTTTGTTTAACAAGTGGTAAAATCGCTATCAGTAGCCGCCGCAACTGCAGCCTTGTGGGGAGCAGAAGAGGAGGTGAAGGCTTAAGGTGGGGAGGTGTATTGTGCTTCAATTTTAAAAGTATTTGCCTCATCCTCGAAAGCTCGGTTGGCTTTCTAGGCTTTGGACCTTGGACAACAAGAATGGATGGCTTCTTTTCCGTATCCTTCTTCCCTCTCTTCTTCTCTATTGCTGGCACCTCATTGGGAATAAAGTCTGCTATTGCCTTCCGGTAGGTCTTGTCTACCTCAGCATGAAGCTTCTCTTGATTAGCCAGGAACAGCTGAGAAACGCCAAAATACAAGTTCAAAACAATATGTCAGAAATGCACGTTAACTCCTCGCTTCTTCGTACCTTAGAAGTTAGATGCGAGAGAGATCGATATGGTTATTAAAGGCAAAGAAACCGTAAAGTTGTGAGAAAGTTCAATTCCAAAATGTTTAGCTAAAAGGACTAGAGTTCAGAAAACCATTAACACTACCAATAATTGTAGTATTTGTTTTGCGATGAAGCCCAACAGGAAAACATTGTAGATTTGCATGGCGAATCCTAAACAGTTGTAACCATCACTTAGTTGAATTCAGAAAAGTTCAGTCCCAGCAGAGAGAATAAGAGTTACGATCTTGTAAAAAGTTATGAATAACCAAGCTGAGTGGATATCCGGAGCTACATGTCAACAATTTGTGGCTCTTCTTCAACGCCTATTTTGTTCAAGTATTCAATTATTGATTGAATCAGCAATTCAAAAACGAAAGTTAAATGAAATAAAAAAACTATAAGCATCAGTCGAAAGAATCTTCCTATGCATTCCGACCAAAAACTTCAAATTGAGGCAGTAAAGTAAGAAATCGACATTACTCGAAGAGCTCATTGAAATAAAATATTGTGCCGTGCCGATCATAATTGGGGAATCGGTGGCGGAGTCCTTGAGCGACTCGGAGTCAAGTGCACTGATGAGCGAAATGCTTAATGCTACCGAAGGCAAAACTCACGCCGGAAAAATATCGGCAAGCTTTATGTTGGGCTAGGCCGAATCACTGGGCTTTCATTTGGTGCAGCCCAGCTTCATGTTGGGCTAGGTCGACTCACTGGGCCTTCATCCGGTCCAATGTTTTAATTTGGATGTTTTTGTGATTTTGGGTTGGTAAGTTTAAGGGGGTGTAATCAAACTTGGATTTGAAAGGATTTTAAAAGACTTTAAAATTCTAGTGTAGTCAATTAAAAGATTTTAAAGGATTTTAGAATTTATTAAAATATAGGTGTAGTCAATTAAAAGATTTTAGAATCCATTCAAATCTAAATGTAGTCAATTAAAAGATTTTAAAGGATTTTAGAATCCATCCAAATCTAAGTGTATTAAAAAAATTAAGATTTTAAAGGATTTTAAAAAGTTGTGGATTTTGTGGGATTTAAAAGCAAAGACTATATATAACCAAAACTAAAAAGAATCCAACTTCACCCCCTAGGATTTCAAATCCTTCCCCCACAATCCACCACAATTCATTCAAATTCTTTAAAATCTATATGAATTTTGCAAGAATCTTTAATCCATATAAATCCTATCAAATATATCACTTTTAAAATCTTTTAAAATCTTAGAAGATGTAGTCAAACTAACTTTAAAGGATTTTAAAGGATTTGCTACCCAGAAGATGAGGTTTTCAAGGTTGGATGTTTCCTCCTCAACTTTTTCCTTCCTGCTCGATTTGGATTTGCCTAGAGACCATACGATCAAGGCCTGATACTGTCGAGAATGTTCTTTTGTATTTTATGATTTGTATACCTCCATGTAATTTGGCGAACCGTTTTTCACCTATCAATTCTGCAAATTCATTTGGAAATGAAACTGGTCGATTCACTTCGTTCGAATTTAAAGAATCCACAGCTACAGGTAACTCATCTATTACCGTTTTCAGGTTTCTTGCCTCTGTTTTTTCCTTTTTACATCACTTCGTTCTGAGTTGCCCGAACTCATCTATTACCGTTTTCAGGTTTCTTGCCTCTGTTTTTTCCTTTTTACATCACTTCGTTCTGAGTTGCCCGACTACGTCGAAGATTATGTTTGATAAAATGTCAGAATACAATTTTGGAAAGGCTCCATCTCAGCTGCAATAATCTTAAACCTCTTCGAAAGGCTTCTCTTGTTAATGCATTTGATAATTCTAACTTCTTTTTGTAACTTATTTGGGAAGTTCCATGAGATAGACATTTTTTTCACATGTTCGATTTTTTTGTTGGGCTAAATAGTCAAAATTGTCTCTGAGATTTGCATAACTCATCACTTTGGTTCATAACATTTCAAATCGATAAAAGTGGTCCCTGAGATTGTCCATCATCCATCATTTTGGTTCTTCTGTTAAAACTCCGTCCTGGAGCTCTTGGCCGGAAGTTTGGACAATTTTCAAAACTTCGTAACTCAATCGTTTCTTAATCAAATTCGACCCATAATATATCAAAATGAAGATAGAAAAGTCTAGAATAAGATTTTACCATTTAGAAGCCTAATGACGGCTGGAGATAGCCGGAAAATAACATCAAAGTTGACTGGTTCGAAGGAAAACTAGAAAACTCACCGGAAACTGGGTAAACTTTAAACATTCATAACTTCTTCAATACTTAACGAAATCAAGTGATTCAAAAACAAAAATCATATTTCTCAATGAGATGAAGAGAACGGTACCTTTTTGATGGCTAAATCTCCGTGGTTTTTCCGGAAAACTGCTTGAAAGTGGCTGTCTTGGTCTCGAGTTAGCCACTTTTGAGCGATTTTCCGGCCAAACCATGGCGATTTAGCCATCTAAAAAGATACCATTCTCTTTGTCTCGTTGAGAAGTATAATATTGGTTTGTGAATCACTTGATTTCGTTGCGTATTGAAGAAGTTATGAACGTTTAAAGTTTACCCAGTTTCCAGCGAGTTTTCCAGTTTTCCCTCGAACCAGTCAACTTTGAGGCTATTTTCCAGGCATCTCCGGCAGCCATTGGGCTTCCAAATAGGTATAATCTTATTCTACACTTTCCGATCTTCATTATGATATATTATGGGTTGAATTTGGTTAAGAAACGATTGAGTTACGAAGGTTTGAAAATTGCCCAAACTTCCGGCCAAGAGCTCTGGAACACTTAACGGAGTTTTTAACGGAATGACCAAAATGATGGATGGTGGACAATCTCAAGGACCACTTTTATCGATTTGAAATGTTAGGGACCAAAGTGATGAGTTATGCAAATCTCAGGAACCATTTTGGCTATTTAGCCTTTTTTTTAATGGCTTAAACCTTTATGGTTAGTAGTAATACATTTTCCAGGTATGGCTTTTCGAAAGAGAAATTTTATTTATTTAGATTTCAAATTGATTTGCAAGAAATTTTGTTAGATTAGTCTCCAAGGTGTGGGAGCAGGCATATCCAAATTTGTTTGTAGGAAAATATGAATCAAATTCTTAGAGAAATTATGTGGATATCCTATAGTTTGACAAATCAAAGCTAAAAACCGCGTTGATCCAATTTTCTTTCTATTGACTAACAAGGCTGTGATGTCTATTAATTCCCTAGTCTTAGGAGGGTGTATACGATTGAGAATTTGAGAGACTATAATGGATTTATAAATCTATGGATTTATAAATCTATGGATTTTTATGGAGTTTAATTGATTTGTAGAGATTCCATATAAAATTTTGATTCAATTCCATCGAAATCTCATGGAGAGATATGAGATTTGTAAATGCCTAAAATACACTACGAAATCTCTTCAAATCTCCCTAATTCTTCAACTTTCTCAAATTCTTTAAAATCAATTTATAATTGAATACACCTGAAATGTTATAAACTTTTTTAAAATCCTAATTGAATACACCCGGATTTTTAAGGATTTTAATAAACTATCTTAAAATTCTAATTGAATACACCTGTAATTTTAGAAAATCATTTAAAATCCTGATTGAATACCCCTAGATTCATTAAAAGAATTAAAATCCCTCAAAATTCTAATTGAATACACCCCTCTTAATCTAACAGTGACGGACAGGCTATTAATTCCCTAATAGAGGGAATCATGACCCAAATGATCAGAGACAGAGGGTTGTGGAGTGCTTGACTTCCATTGCAAGAATAGGAGTTGCTTGTTCCGTAGCAATGCCGAGAGAGAGAAAGGACATGAGCAATGTGGTCGTTGAACTGAGTCTAATAAGGGACGTGCTAACTGGAATCAGAATGCCGAGTGAGCCTGTCATCATCATTTCAACTCCCATGGAACTTTAACAGTAGTTTGCGTGGAGTGGAACGAGTGAAGTGGATTTAATCTTTTTGCAGTTGGTTTTATTGTATGATTTGTGAATGATCTTTGTAAGATCAATAGAATTTCACGGGATAGTTTCTTGTATTACTTCTTTTGAAATATATACATATACAATCATTGTTCAACAAGGAAACAAATAATAAAGCTTATAAACAAACCTACCTAATAAAGGACTCCTACTATTTACATTCCTTTTTTCCTAATATTGACTCACGACTAACACTCCCCCTCAAGTTGGTGCATAGATATCACACATGCTCAACTTGACAAGTGAGTCATCAAACTTTCGACTACATACCGCATGAGTTAGAACATCTGCAAGTTGCTCCTCTGAATTCACAAATGGTATTGACACAATTTTCCTCTCAAGTTTCTCTTTAATAAAGTGTCGATCAACTTCCACATGTTTTGTCCTATCATGCTGTACCGGATTATCAGCTATATCTCTCGCTGACTTATTATCACAATATAGTCTCATGGTCTCCTTAGGCTTAAACCCAAGTCCCCCAAGAAGTTTTTGAAGCCAGAGAATCTCGCAAATGCCGTGAGCCATCCCTCTATACTCAGCCTCAGCTGAGGATCTAGACACCACCTTCTGTTTTTTACTTCGCCATGTAACCAAATTTCCTCCTACAAAAGTAAAGTATCCAGAAGTAGACCTTCTGTCACTCACACTTCCTGCCCAATCAGCATCTGTGAACCCCTCAACCCTCAAATGTTCGTGCTTCTGATATAAAACTCCTTTTCCAGGTGCAGACTTCAAATATGCTAAGATACGCATAACAGCAGCCATATGATCTTCGCTCGGTGAATGCATAAATTGACTCACTACACTCACTGCATAGGCAATATCTGGTCGTGTATGAGCCAAATAAATTAATCTCCCTACAAGTCTCTGATATCTCCCTTTATCAACTGATTTCTGATTCGGATCCAAACATAGATGATGTTTTTCAACAATAGGAGTATCTACTGGTTTACATCCCAGCATACCAGTTTCTTTTAACAAATCCAAAACATACTTACGTTGTGACAAGAAAATACCTTTCGAAGATCGAGCAACTTCAACTCCAAGAAAATACTTCAAATCCCCTAGGTTCTTCATTTCAAACTCAGCCGCAAGATTACCCTGCAACTTTGAAATCTCATCAAAATCATCTCCAGTGATGATCATGTCATCTACATAGATGATTAAGGCTGTCACTTTTCCCTGTCTTCGTTTAACAAACAATGTATGATCAGAATGACTCTGATAATACCCAATTTTTTTCATAACTTGAGTAAACCTATCAAACCACGCACGAGGTGATTGCTTAAGTCCATAAAGAGACTTACGCAACCGACAAACTCCGGTATTCCTACCAGCACTGTACCCAGGAGGAAAATCCATATATACTTCTTCCTCCAAGTTCCCATGGAGGAAAGCATTTTTCACATCAAACTGTTTTAATGGCCAGTCCATATTAGCAGCTAAAGATATCAAGACACGTACCGTATTCATCTTGGCAACCGGAGAGAACGTTTCTTGATAATCTACCCCATATGTTTGGGTGTATCCTTTAGCTACCAACCTTGCTTTGTACCTGTCTATCGATCCATCGGCTTTGTATTTGACAGTAAACACCCACCGACATCCCACTGGTTTTTTTCCTTCTGGTAAAGACGTCACCTCCCATGTATTATTCTTCTGTAATGCCAACATTTCCTCATCCATTGCTTTTGCCCACTTTGGATCCTTTAGAGCCTCATCCACACGGGTTGGTACTCGAATAGACTCCATATTGTCCACCAAGGTCTTGCGCTCTGGTGCAAGACCATTGCATGAGACATAGTTAGCTATTGGATACTTCACTTTACCTTCCGGAGAAAACCTGTCAGGTGGCACACCTCGATTTTGTCTCGGTGGCAGCTTATAAGTATTTACATCATTACTTGCACTAGTTACATAATCATCCACAATACTTACCTCAGGTATATCCAGAGAAGATTCATTGGGCAGCACTGCATAGCTAGAGAGAGAGGGGGGTACATCATCAAAATCGGCAAGCTGTTGCTGCGACTCCATACTGCTCTCGGCAGGTGGTTGCCGTGACTTCATACGGTTCTCGGCAAGTGACTGTAGTGGTTGTTCTGATGGTACTGCAACACTTGAAATCTCTGCTATAGTATCATTCTCCTGAGTCACAGCAGGTGTGATCTCTACCATAGTGTTTATGTCTAGATCCAACCATTCCAGATCACTACTAGTGCTCTCCCCCTGGTGATCTGAAGATGAAGATACGGGAGCATAAAACAACTCCGACTCAGAAAAGGTCACATCCATGGTAACATACATATGACGAGTCTCAGGGTGATAACATTTATACCCTTTTTGGTGAGAGGAGAAACCAACAAACACACATCGGAGAGCACATGGATCCAACTTAGTACGATGAATCTTTTGAATATGCACATACGCCACACACCCAAATACCCGAGGGGTGAGAGTATTAGTAGACACCATTGGAACATGTTGAGTGAGGACTTGAAGAGGGGTGCGAAAATCAACCACCCGAGAGGGCATACGATTAATCACATAGACAGCATAAGTGACAGCTTCAGGCCAAAAAACCTTAGGAACAGATGCTCCTAGAAGTAGAGCACGTGCCGTTTCTAAGATATGGCGATTTTTCCTTTCAGCCACCCCATTTTGTTGTGGAGTATGGGGACAAGTTGTTTCATGGAGAATGCCGTGATCACCAAGAAACTTCGACAACTCAAGATTAAGATACTCACCACCATTATCAGAACGGAGAACTTTAACCACATGCGAGTATTGTGTTCCAATCATCTGAGAAAAAGATCGAAATACCATACCAACATCACTTTTATTTTTAACACATATAGCCACGTCATACGAGTGCAATCATCCACAAATGTAACAAACCACTTAATCCCAGAAGAAGTAACAACAGGAGAAGGTCCCCAAACATCAGAGTGCACAAGTTCAAATGGTAAAACTCTTTTATTCATACTAGGAGGAAACGAAGCACGATGGCTTTTAGCAAGAATACATACTTCACAATGTAAGTCTGATTCATTTATTCCACTAAATAGACTAGGCAACATATGCCGTAAATACCCAAAAGATGCATGCCCTAACCGACGATGCAGCAACCACACTTCTTGTAAATTACTAGACCGGGACACTCGAACGGCATTAGCTCTGCCAGGAACGACGTCGTCCACATAGTACAACCCCTCTCTCTTAGTGCCACGCCCAATTATCTCCTTGGTCTGAATATCCTGAAGTAGACAAAAGGACGAATACATTAGAACAACACAATCTAATTGTTCAGTAACCTGTGGTATGGATAATAACTGATGAGTTAAAGAAGGAACAAGCAAGCAATGATGTAAGGGAAGTGACGGGGTGAGATGCACGGTGCCTGCACCACACACGGGTGCCAAAGTACCATTGGCAGTTGTTATGTTTTTCCTATGAGATGTAGTCATGTATTGAAACATATTTTTATCATATGTCATATGATCCGTTGCCCCAGAGTCCAGAATCCAACCTGTATGGTCCTGAATTTCGGAGGCTAAGAGAACACGTCCCGAGATACCTGTGTTGGAAGACGAGTCACCCCGAGTACGAGTCAACAAATTTTGACTAGAGTCACTAGGGCTAGGCACGGCTTCCTGTACTGTTGGTGTAGCCGCAGCAAGGGAGGCACGGCCTCCACTGGACCCTACTGCTCCACGCTCCTTGGCACGCAATTTTTTCTTCAATTCTGGGAACCAATCAGGCACCCCATGCTTAGCAAAGCATGTATCCTCAGTATGACGGGTTTGTCCACAGAAAGTACACTTCAAATCATCTTTATTTTCTCGATTGAAGGGACGAGAATTTAAAGATTGATTCAAAGAATTACTAGGACGAGGATTACCAGCTGGCCGAGAGATCATGGCCATGGACGGCAACCCTCCTTGGTTGTTACTTCCACCCATCATAGTAGCATGGCGTTGAGCTTCACGCCGAACAACAGAAAACACCTCATCAACCGATGGTAAGGGCTGAGTACGTAAAATATCACTACGCACTTTATCAAAGACATCATCCAAACCCGCCAAAAAAGCATACACACGATCAATTTGAATTTCTTCTCGAAGTGTCTTGAGATCCACAGCACATTCCATCTTGATTGGTCTCCGTTGATCTAACTCCTGCCAAACGGACTTGAGATCAGCATAATACACACCAACTGGCCGACCTTCTTGACGGAGTCTAAACGATTTAACCTTCAATTCATAAATCTGAGAAATATCCGAACCATCATAATAGGTCCGAGCCACCTCTTCCCAAACTTCTTTAGCGGTACGCAGGTGAATAAAAAATCCCATGATAGCAGGTTCCATGGAATTGATCAACCACCCTTTTACTATTGCATTCCCTGTCTCCCACATCTCATACTCAGCACTACCCTCAACAGGTTCCTTGGTACTCCCAGTCACAAAGCCCTTCCTACCGCGTCCAGCAATGTGCATCTCTAAAACCTTGGACCAAAGAGGATAATTCGATCCATTTAGTTTCACAGTGTTTGGTACAGCATATGCATCATTCTGAATAACAACAGGATTCACTACTGTATTAGAGGTACGAGCATTGTCCTCCAATTTCAAAAAACCACTGCCTTCCGTAGATGCCATACTCCCTTACACAAATCTGCCTTACCCAAAGAAAACAGCAAGACACTACCACACACGTAGCACTATCACACACACACACGGCAGTCTAAAAAAAAACAGCAAGACTTACTGCTGCACACGCACGGTAATCAATCCCACACTGCTGGAAAGAAGAAAAACAAACAATCCTGCTGTACTACACACACACGGCAAGACTGTGCAGAAAAGAGCACAGTCAACCAACCCACACTGCTGCACACGCAGCAAAACTTCACACACGGCAATCCTGTTTTTCTGCAGAAGATTTGCAGGAAAAACAATCAACCAAGCACAGCGGAAAAACTAGGGTTTCGGCAATACCGGCTCTGATACCAAATAGAATTTCACGGGATAGTTTCTTGTATTACTTCTTTTGAAATATATACATATACAATCATTGTTCAACAAGGAAACAAATAATAAAGCTTATAAACAAACCTACCTAATAAAGGACTCCTACTATTTACATTCCTTTTTTCCTAATATTGACTCACGACTAACAAGATCATCTTTGTGCTTGCTTGGATGTCTACTTAAGTTTGGTGTTCTGTCGGTTTTAATATTTTGCATTACTAAAGTTTGTTCAGTCTCCAAATTTGTCAATCTTTCTTACTTTCTTTGTTTTTATATTTATTGTTTACACACTGTTATCGTCGAATATATTTGGTTGTGACGTCATGATCCTTATTATCATTAGAATTTAATTATTTTTATATTTTCTTAAATTGTTCCCACACTTTCTTCTATAAAGTATTCAGTTGTGTCTTTCAAACTACCCAATCGTAACACTAATCAGTTGTGTCTTTCAGCTAATGCAGCCTCCATCATGCAGAAATTCTCTCTTGCAAGTTCTAAGCACTACATAGTTTTAGTGGCATCACCAGTTCATTAAATGTTTGTATGTGTTTTAAAATTATTCCAACCATTCCATAAATGTGTGTCATGTAATGTCACCCGGTTGCACGAGAGTGTCTGAGTGCCTCTAGAAATCATGGACACCAAAAATTATTCATGTTCTTTTTTAGTCTCTACGTCAACTTAATTGCCAAACGCACCAAGCAGTGGCAGATGCATTTAGGGACCTGGGTGGTCACAAGACCACCCATAAGCCCAGATAAGTAGTTATGAGGACCTCTGAGGATCATCCAAGTTTGGACATGTGGTGGAGGAGAAGAGTGTAGAGACGGAATTTGAAGTATGAAACAATATTACAAGCGAAAATCATTGATTAGTTCGGACAACTCTATTCCAAATAGTTCAACTTTAATTTGGATAGTTCCAATCATATTCAGATAGATCAACTCTAATTTAAGGACCACCGAATGTTAGAATCCTGAATTCACTACTTGCATCAAGTCCAATTGAGTAGGCTGACACTTGCCACTCTCTTTTGTTTTTCTTCTTCCACGCATGCAGCAAGAACAAATGGCTGTCAGTGTCAACACTTAGAAATTACCTACCACCAATAATTGTAAATACCTTACTTCTAGTTCCCTTAATTAATATCAAGAGCTACAATTATTGCATGCATTTATATAGCTCTGCCTAAATGGAGTTCCCAGTATCCAGATTATTATTAGAATTTGGTTTATTTTCATGCAACTGCTCTCCCGTTTTAGCTTTGCCTTCTCCTCCTCGCGTCTAGTAGGAACTGAGGTGGATAGGTTGTCCTTGCTTGCCTTCAAATCTGAAATCGCCAACGACACACTCGGTATCCTTAGCTCCTGGAATGGTTCCCTCCACTACTGCCAGTGGCAAGGCATTACTTGCAGCTGAAGACATGACAGAGACATGAAATATTATGTAATACACATCAAGTATTATCCTTTGTATATAAATAGTACTATATACAAATCTTCATGCGGTTTTCAATCCCGCAGCATCGTGTGGGACATTCCTTGCTAGTTTGTATCTAATCCACAGAGAACTTACAAACTTGATTGTTTCACGAGTTACAGAGTACGCAGTTGGCGGTGAACCATCAAGACAAGGGACATAAACAGTTATGGGATCCTAGTGTTAGGAATGTTCACGGAAAAAAGACCAACCAAAGAAATGTTCAAAGACAGTTTCAATCTCCATAAAAGAACAATGCAGATTGTGGATCCTGCTCTCCTCGCCGCTGTTGAAGAGAATGTGCCTGCAGCAAAAGGAAAGGAAGCAAACTACATCATTGGCGAAACTGAGGCGGCAGATAAAAACATGGACTACGCGAACACGAGTGAAATGAATCCATTTGTGATACTTCCAATCCGGGAGATTGGACTCGCATGCTCATAAGAATAACCAAAGCATAGAATGAAAATGCAGGATGCCACCAGGGATCTGCATTCACATACAAAATGCGTTTATCGGTGTAGAAATTCGTCAAGAGAGACCGAAAACCAGAAGCTAAATGATAGTTGCTGCTATGCAGTTTAACTGTTAAGAAACTGTGATACGTTAATTATAAGCTTAAGATAATTAAGCTGATGAATGTTGAGAATCAGATAAATATCTCCGTGTTCAAGTTTGTGAAGTCATACAAGATTCTATTCTTACAATTGGTCTCTCTCTCGTTAACGTGTGGATTTACTCTAGTTAGAGCAAGTCCACCGTTGGACCTTGCTCGGGGGACAGGCGAGAGGAAAGGGCCCGAGGGCCGGTGGGTTCGGCTCCAGCGTTGGGCAGCCCGAGTGAGGGTGGGAGCCCGAGGGCCAAGCCCGTGAGGGATTGCCAGCCCTTCAGCCCGAGGGGAGTGACATCAGGCTAACGCCATGCCTGGCGTCGGTCCTTTTTTTTTATTTTTTTTGTGTCAGGCGCGTGCCCCTCACGGGCGCATGGGGGCGCGTCAGCCAACACGTTTTCAGATTGAATGACCTGCGCGCAGTGACCGTTGGGAAGCCACATGGCTTTCCACGGTCCGTTCGATCCCAACAGCTCTTTAATACGAGCCGTCCAATTTCCAACGATAATAAAAAAAAAAGTGATTTAATATCAACCGTTGGATCTGAGATCAACAGTTGATGTTAATCTGCTTTATAAATTTAAAAAAATAGTTTTAAAATTAAGAAAAATTACCGTTGTGACACATGGCACAATCTGGAGTGTTGGAATTCAATTTTTTTTAAATCCAACGGCAGAGATTAATTATTTGAATAAAAAAATTTAAAATTGTAAAAAATCCGAAAAAAAATATCTTAAAATAAAAAAAAAATGTTTCTACTTTTCTATAAATACCTTCTCATTATCATCTACCTTACACCACAATTTCATATGTTCTCAACTATTTTCAATCACATTCCTATCTTTCTCTCAAAGTTTCAATCCAATTTTTTTCAACATAATGACTACTAATGCAGGTACAAATTGGACGTCTCTTGAAGATGTTGCATTGTGTACTAGCTGGGTTGAAGTTACTCATAGTTCGCGTACGGGTAATAAGATGCAGTTGCGAGAAATGTGGAGTCTTATTCATACCAATTATCTTGAGAAAATGGATGGGAGTAGAACCAAAAAATCGATGTCTAGTCGTTGGAAATTACTTAGCCAATCATTTACCATTTGGAGAGATGCCTTGGCACAAGCTAGTAGTAATCTTCAAAGTGGGGAAAATTACACGGATCAGGTAATAATATATTATTTATTTGTTTGTACTATACCCAAATTTACATTGTAATTATTTGTTTGTATTATTTATTTGTTACCTACTCTAATTATAATTATTTGTTTGTATTATTTATTTGTTACCTACTTTAATTATAATTATTTGTTTGTATTATTTATTTGTTACCTACTTTGATTATAATTATTTCTTCTCCCCCATTGTGTAGCTAATTCAAGCACAACTCCACACCTCGTTGTTGCCTGCTTCCATCAAGGTTTCTGGAATGGGTGGGCCTGCATATCTGAGCCACAGCTTGGATAACTCGACGGGAATGTGAGTCTCTGGCCATTCTTGCTTCGTCATCTCTCCTTCTCCGCTCCTCATCCTCTTCCTTCTCATTTTAGGCTATATGGAGATTGAACATTCCTTCAGATTGGTTAAACAATTCTTCCTCTTCTTGATCGATTTGCCACATCATGCTTGAAGAAGAAGACATTGTATGGAGGATTCTGAATAATGATACAAATTTTGATTTGGTAAAGAATGAAGCAGAAACTATGAATAATGATAGAGATATTGAGAAAATTGGTGTGAGATTTAAAAGGATGGATGATGGATTATATGGAGGATTCTGAAATGATTAGGTTGTAGATAGTGTCACGTGGCATGCCGTCATTCGTTAAAAATCTGATCGAAATCTATCCTAAAATAGTCTGAAAAGAAAACGACACGTGGCACGACGGCATTGGATAAAAATCTTATCGAAATTCATCACCAATAATTATCTTTTCGGATAATGATACGTGACGCAACGAGAACGATTTAAAATTTGATCGAAATCTATCCTCAAAGATTCTGAAAAGATAACGACACATGGCACGATGACATTGGATAAAAATCTTATCGAAATCTATGACCAATAATAGTCGCTTTGGGTAAATGACACGTGACATAACGAGAACGATTTAAAATATCTTATCCGAAATTACAAATAAATTTATTTAGTATTATTTTGTAAAAAAAATTTAATAATATTTTATTACCTATTGTCAGGGCTATTCAAGTGCAACGATGGAGATGCAAAAGGCAGTTACTGTTCACAGGATGGATTGAATAGTGGATTGTGTGGGGGGAGGGCTCCAAGGGTGGAGTTGCTCTTACACAACAAAAATTCAGTGACACGTGATGACAAAATGCTAGTACGAGCATATATTCGTTACACACACTCATCAAGAAATTTTTTCAGTGTACCAGGATCAAGTGTCATAATATAATTGATTGAATTTTTTTATTAAGTTTTCAATCAATTGTATTATGAAACTTAGTGTACTACCAAACCATTGTTGGAAGTATGCCCACAAAGCCACTCATTTGATGTAATAGCTTTTTGGAATACTTATTATGTTAAACTTTTATATGTTTAATGGAGGGCAAATCTTATTGTTAATCACTGTTTATTGTATCATGTGTTTAAGCAATAAGTGAATCCAAGGAATGTATTTGTTCTAAGAGATAAGTGATCTAAGTGAGTTAGATTATCGAGACCTTTCTCTTATGTTCATTCCTAAAACGTTCCTAGCCATAGGATTGCCAATTGGGCATTGACAATCCGCTAAGGTTAGTATGTGTTATGTTGACTCAAGCGTGAGTATGACTAGTCTCAAGTGATTTGGTGTTGGACACTAAGACAGACACATAGGTGCTCGAAAGAGTAATCGAGTACACTGAACTACGATCAAATCAGAGTTCGAACATACATGTCATGTAAGAACTCTAAGGTTGCAATATGCAAAGTAGTCCTTTGACCTGAGGCATCATAGATGTCTAATGGTTAGGTCCTTGATCTTTGATCCTGTCAATGGCATTCCCTCGGAGTGTCCACGACATTGTTGGGGTCAAGCTATCTAGTCATGTAGGCATATGAATGTACAACAAGGGATCTCTAACCTTCCATGGTGGAGGGAGAATACTCTAAGATATGATTCTAAAGTCTTTGGCCAAAGCAAATGAATATGACTAAAGGAAGGATGTTCCAAATCATATTCAAGGGAATCATATAAGAAAGTATCACATTGGATAGTAGACATGAAACAAACTATCACTTAAACTATGTGATTAAGAGTATTGTATTAGAGAAGGACCGTATTGCATTGTAGTTGTAACTGGATAGGTTCTCCAACCAATTCTACTTAGCTTGGGTAACCATGACATGCTGCTAGGCGTCAACCATGGTTTGTGGAAGCCCTAATGGTTAGCAAACACTAATCAATGAAAGGGAGAATTGAAATGTGGTTTCAATTCATAATCGATAGTTAAGAGTAACATCGCCCACTGCCTCGCTAATTAGAACCTAATGGATCGTACACCGAGTAAGGATGTATGTGAAGAAATCAAATGAAATGGATAAGCAATTAAATGGTTTAATTGAAGAATGGTCAAGATTAATTAATTAGTTAATTAATTATACGAAAGGTTCATATTGGGCTTATATGTTGGTTTTGGGTTTCGGGGCCCAAAAGCGTTTTGGTCCAAAAGGCCCATTATGTTTAAGTTGTATGACAACTAAAACAAAATGGGCAAATAGCCCAATAACACCAAGGAGGCCGGCCATTAGGGTTGGATGGGCAAAGTTTGCTTAATTGCAAGTTTGCCACTCACCAAAGAAATGAAGTATAAATTCAACTTTATAGCTTTAGGGTTTGGTAAGTTGAAATTGGGTGAGACATTTTTCTCTCTATTTCTTCTAAGAGGCCGGCCATTAAAGGAAGAAAACATCTAGCAATCTCTTCTTCTTTTAATCATCCATATCATCTTCACAAGATACAACCTTGGTGAAGAGACTTAGAGACATCAAGCTTTTGGTGTTTTGGAGAACAAATCTTTTTTCCTCAAATCATCAAAGGAGCACTAAAGGGAGTAAAACACAAGAAGGATTCAAGGAGCTTGGAGGTGACTTGAAAGCCCTCCACTTGGGTGAATCCCTTGTGTAAACAAGGATGAGCTTCAAGGGTAAAGAATCACTAAATTCTTCTTTCTCTTTAATGTTGTTAAAGAGTTTATTTTGGTTCACCATATACTAGGCTTTGAAAGTCATGGGTTTTATTGAATTGTTTTTGGATGCATGCCTATATTAATGAGTTAATAGTATGCATATGTATTCAAATGTTCATACTTGTTCTAAGCTAGGACAAAATTTTTCCTTCAAGTGGTATCAGAGCCTAGGCCTAGTTTATGGTGAATCCTTTTGGGTTTTGTGACTTTCATATTTTGTGATTTAAATGTTGTAAATGTTACAAGCTTTGTTCTTGCTTTTGAATTTATAAATTTTACTAGAAAATTTAGCATCTCAAATGTTGTAGATGTATTTCATTTAAGCATGAATATTGGAACTAAAATTTGGTGCCATGTGTTTTGGGAAATTCGGCCAAATCCAAAGGGTGATTTTTTGGGTTCATGTTTGTCTTGTTAAAATGGTTTTAAAGTGACTTTTGGAACCCCTAAGTACCCTAGGATGTTAGCCCTCTTTTGAATGGTGAAAATTTGAGTTTTGGTAAGTGAAAACATTCATGGAGCTATTATGAGTTTTCATGAGTGTTCTTCAATGTTCTTGAAGTTCTTGCCAAGAACATAAAGTTTTGAAGTTTTGATTCAAAAGTTTTATGTTTTTCATAAAGTTTTGGTTTAAATTTTGATGATTGAGGTTATTGGTGAGATGTGATGAAATGATTTTAATATTTGTCATAATTAGTCATAGACTTTATTTTTTCAAACAAATCATCACTTTCATCATTTTCCTCACCCACCAAAAACCACTAGCAAAATTTTTTTTAGATTTTTTTCAAATTTTTCCCAAATGGCCGGCCACCCCAAGTGGGGTTATTTTGGGGCCTTTTGTGCAATTACATAATGTTTTAGATACTTTTGTGTATTTGCATTTTAGCCCAAAACGTTTACGCTTTTACGTTGTGGCCCAAATGTTGTGGTCATAGTTTCCTTTTGGCCCAAAAGGATGAGAACAAAATTGTTTTATCTCTTTAAATGAGAATTGGATTTTCATTTCATTTAGTTCCATTTAAATCAATTCTATGGATCCAAAAACCAATTGTTTAAAGTTGTTTTCTTAGTTAATTTGATTGATTAAGAAAAGGGTGATTATGAACCAAAGGCCACTATAATTGAGCTATGTGATTGGCCGATTAACATTATGAATGTTTGGGTTTTAGTAGAATAGATTTGAATGTAATTTGATTAATTCAAGTTGTTGTAAATGGACATAAGTCCATCATTTGATTTATGTTGTAAAAGGGCATAAGCCCTTCTTATTATTTCATGTATTCTTTTTGTTTATATGCATGCAAAATGAAATAGTTGGGTCCAATGCCCAATAGGAAATAACGGTTTAATTGGATTAAACGCGTAACTAAAATCAACAACTACCTACCTTAGACCCAAGGTCCAACACAAGGCTCGTGTTGGATCAAATTGAACGGTTCATAATCATCTTTAAACCTAATATGACTATATAGTCCATATGAGGATGCAATGCATTCGTTAGTAGTTCTATATAGTCTCGCTTGTTTCTTCGAAATAGTGGGAGTATTATAAACTACTAATTCATATTAACTTGGACCAATGGTTGTGATAGGCCCAAGTTCTTTTAATATGATTAAAATGTTTTGATGTAGCCCAAAACTACTCCCTCAAAAACCGGATATTAAGTTGATAAGCGAGAGATGCTTTGAACATCTCTTCGTAGGCCTTCCACCGTGGTGGGCTCCAATCGTTTGTGACTCATGCACCGACTTCACCCTATAATGGGGAAGGACAAAGTATGTGCTTACATCCAGGATGAGTCCATAAACATATGATGAGGTGAGTGTAGACAACGAGTATGACCAACATGATATAATTCTGAGGTTGTGCTTGAACCTCTGCATAAACTAAGCATGGTGGGAATGACTTAACTAAGTGCAATGGTGCCAACATGATATAATTCTGAGGTAAACATTCTCTAGAGGCCAAACTAGATGGGTAATTGCAAGAGGTTGTTGCAAATGAATAATGCGTTATTCTCTCATCATTATTTTTGCTAACCAACATGATATAATTCTGAGGTGGGCTTGGTAATGGTGAGTCTCCCATGACCCGCTAAGAGTTCAATATAACTCTCGAATTCTATTGAGGGATGTGGAATTTGCCAAAAATAGTGGGTGGTACTATTTGATTCAAAGACCCAATCAAATAGTTTTATACAACAATCTAATACGATTTCTGTTATGTTATGTAGTGAACGACATGCCTAAAATTATACCCACCATTATACTTGACAAAAGGGGCCTTAAGGGCCAACGTTTCCTTGCTTGGTATCGCCAAATTGAGAATGTCTCAAAGGTGAAAGACATATTGTATGTGCTTAAGCAATCCCCTCCTCATGTACCTCCTACGAAACTAGCTTCAAAGGAGGAGTGTCAAAATAACGTTAGACACTATGAGGATGACTTACAAGCCAAATGCTTAATCCTTACTTCACTTAGTGAGGAGCTTATGAAGCTACATAGGCACATGGACACTTCTTGTGCCATGGTTGAAAGTTTGCATAAGATGCATGACATTGAGACTAGTAATGTACGATTCTCAAATGTTTGTAGTCTAATGAATGCCAAGATGGCAAAAGGGACATCAGTCCATAAACATGGACAAAAGATGGAAAAGATATTTAAAGATCTTAAAAGTTTAGGAACTTCCATCGATGGGAAAATGGCCCAGGACTTTCTCCTTGCATCTCTCTCGGATGATTTCACTAAGTTTATTGTAAACTATAAAGTGAATAGATTCGATCATTCTTTGAAAGAGATGATTGACATGTGCTGTAAATTTGAAAAAGGTTTCAAAAAGGACAGTGGGAGTGAGAATGCAATGATAAGGAAAAGGTTGCATAAGAAGAAGGCAAACAAAGGAACATGCTTTCATTGTGGAAAGGATGAACGTTGGAAGAAGAAATACAGGGTGCGCATTGCGAGCCTTATGACACGAACTTTTGAAGAGACTATTTCTGTCATAGAGAGTGCTTTTACAGTGAGCTCCAGTTCCTGGATATTTGATTCAGGCGCTAGTCAACATATCTGCAATACGTTGCAGGGACTAGCAGGGAGCAGGCCACTGCGCAATGAGGAGATGGTTGTGCGAGTTGGGAACGACACTAAAATCTCTGCAAAAGCAATAGGCACCTACATGCTTAACCTACCCTCTGGGGAAGTCCTGGAACTTAAAAATTGTTTATATTTTCCTTCATGTATAAAGAATTTGATTTCCATCTCTAGGCTTTTACGAGATGGGCACTCAGTATTGTTTGACAAAATGAGTTGCACTTTATACTTGAACGGTCGTATTATCTCTCATGGTAATATGATAGATGGACTTTTTCACCTAGAGACGAATAGTGGGATGCACTGTATTGAAAGCGGGAATACCTCAAAACCCAAAAGGGCTAGAGAAGAAGTTAACCAAGAAAAGATGTGGCATCTTAAACTTGGACATGTGAACCTTGATAAGATTCGCAAGATGTCGAAAGACGGATATATCCGCCCATTAGGTAATGACCAGATGGGTACTTGTGAGTGTTGCTTGAAAGGGAAAATGACCAAATCTCCATTTACTGGAAAAGGAGAGCGTGCCACTGAAATTCTAGGGTTAATCCACACTGACGTATGTGGACCTATGTCTACTACGTCGAGAGGAGGCTTCTCCTACTATATCACATTCACCGACGATCACTCTCGGTTTGGCTATGTGTATCTTATGAAGTACAAGTCAGAATCCTTTGAAAGATTCAAAGAATTCAAGAATGAAGTTGAGAAGCAAACTGGGAAATAGATAAAGACTCTAAGATCGGATCGAGGGGGTGAATATCTGAGTAATGAGTTCCTAGATTATCTCAAAGAGTGTGGAATTGTATCACAGTGGACTCCACCAGGAACTCCTCAACATAACGGAGTTTCTGAGAGGAGAAACCGAACCTTGATGAACATGGTTCGTTCTATGATGAGTTCCGTTGATCTACCAATATCATTCTGGGGATATGCACTACACACAGCAGCTTATTTGATAAATGCAGTGCCCTCTAAATCTATTCCACAAACACCATATGAGATATGGTATGGAAAGAAGCCAAGTCTTAAACATCTTAAGATTTGGGGTTGTCCAGCATACGTTAAGAAACAAGATGCTGAAAAGCTTGAAGCGAGATCCATTAAATGCTATTTTGTGGGATATCCTAAACAGACTTATGGATACGAATTCTATCACCCTGACGACCAGAAAGTCTTTGTCGCCAGAACTGCTATATTCATGGAAGATGAATTTGTTCTTAATAGAACAAGCAAGATAGAATTAAAAGAAATTAATGAGATTAATGACGAACCACAAACAAGCACTCAACAAGTTGACAACCCTGTTCCTAAACCCCTAGCTCCACGTAGATCTGAACGGGTTAATAAGCCACCTAAAAGGTATGGCTTAGACAATGACTTTGATGAATTGTACCTTCTAGGTGACAATGAAACAAAGGATGACCCTAGGGACTACACTGAAGCAATGTCCGACATTGATTCAAAGAGATGGCAAGAGGCCATGAAATCCGAGATGGATTCCATGTATCAAAATCAGGTATGGACTCTTGTAGACCCTCCAGAAGGTATTGTACCTGTTGGAAACAAATGGGTCTTCAAGAGGAAGATAGGCGTTGATGGGAACGTGGAGACTTATAAGGCTAGACTCGTAGCCAAGGGTTACAGGCAACGAGAAGGGATTGACTATGAAGAAACCTTCTCTCATGTAGCCATGATTAAGTCCATTCGGATTTTGCTTGCTATAGCTGCGTACCATGATTATGAGATATGGCAAATGGACGATAAGACAGCCTTTCTGAATGGCTACCTAGAGGAAGAGCTCTATATGACTCAACCCGAGGGTTTTGTGTCCAAGTCTGAAAAGCCTAAGGTATGCAAGCTTCAAAGGTCCATTTATGGACTTAAGCAAGCCTCCAGGAGCTGGAATATTCGTTTCGACACTGAAATCAAAACGTTTGGTTTTGCTCAAAACGAAGACGACAATTGTGTTTATCAAAAGGTCGTTGGGAAAGCAGTAGTATTCCTAGTGTTATATGTAGATGACATATTACTATTCGGGAATGACACTGCAGTACTTTCTTCTGTAAAAGTGTGGTTGTCCAAAACCTTCCACATGAAAGATTTAGGAGATGCATCTTATGTACTTGGGATAAAGCTCTATCGTGATAGATCCAGAAAATTAATTGGATTATCCCAATCTATGTACATTGATAAGGTGTTAAGTAGGTTCCAGATGGAACAATCTAAGAAAGGTTTTCTTCCTGTTGGACATGGAATTCATCTTTCTAAATCCATGGAACCTAAGACTCCTGAAGAGATACGGCAAATGAGTTGTATTCCTTATGCTTCTGCCATAGGGAGTCTCATGTATGCCATGATATGCACAAGGCCTGATATCGCATATGCTGTGAGCATTACTAGTCGATATCAATCTAACCCAGGATCAGAACACTGGACAGCTGTCAAGACGGTCCTTAAGTACTTAAGAAGAACAAAGGACATGTTCCTCGTATATGGAGGAGCATCAGAGTTGCGAGTGGAAGGCTATACAGACGCAGATTTCCAATCTGACGTCGATGATAGAAGTTCCAACTCCGGATATGTATTCACTCTGAATGGTGGGGCTGTCAGTTGGAAAAGCAAGAAGCAAAGTGTAATTGCTGATTCCACGACAGAGGCTGAATATGTCGCTGCAGCTGAAGCCGGCAAAGAAGCGTTCTGGATGATGAAGTTCATCACTGAACTTGGAGTGGTTCCAACCATTACATCACCAGTAACTTTGTACTGTGATAATAATGGGGCGATAGCTCAAGCCAAGGAACCCAGGGCACATCAAAAGAACAAGCATATTGACAGACGCTTTAATATCATTAGAAGATATGCTGCCGAGGGGAAAATAAACATCCTCAAAATTGCTTCAGCCGATAACGTAGCAGATCCACTGACAAAGCCAATGTCTCAAATCCAGCTTGACCGTCATATGGAAAAGATGGGTATAAGATACATGGGAAGGTGGCTTTGAGTGCAAGTGGGAGATTGTTGGAAGTATGCCCACAAAGCCACTCATTTGATGTAATAGCTTTTTGGAATACTTATTATGTTAAACTTTTATATGTTTAATGGAGGGCAAATCTTATTGTTAATCACTGTTTATTGTATCATGTGTTTAAGCAATAAGTGAATCCAAGGAATGTATTTGTTCTAAGAGATAAGTGATCTAAGTGAGTTAGATTATCGAGACCTTTCTCTTATGTTCATTCCTAAAACGTTCCTAGCCATAGGATTGCCAATTGGGCATTGACAATCCGCTAAGGTTAGTATGTGTTATGTTGACTCAAGCGTGAGTATGACTAGTCTCAAGTGATTTGGTGTTGGACACTAAGACAGACACATAGGTGCTCGAAAGAGTAATCGAGTACACTGAACTACGATCAAATCAGAGTTCGAACATACATGTCATGTAAGAACTCTAAGGTTGCAATATGCAAAGTAGTCCTTTGACCTGAGGCATCATAGATGTCTAATGGTTAGGTCCTTGATCTTTGATCCTGTCAATGGCATTCCCTCGGAGTGTCCACGACATTGTTGGGGTCAAGCTATCTAGTCATGTAGGCATATGAATGTACAACAAGGGATCTCTAACCTTCCATGGTGGAGGGAGAATACTCTAAGATATGATTCTAAAGTCTTTGGCCAAAGCAAATGAATATGACTAAAGGAAGGATGTTCCAAATCATATTCAAGGGAATCATATAAGAAAGTATCACATTGGATAGTAGACATGAAACAAACTATCACTTAAACTATGTGATTAAGAGTATTGTATTAGAGAAGGACCGTATTGCATTGTAGTTGTAACTGGATAGGTTCTCCAACCAATTCTACTTAGCTTGGGTAACCATGACATGCTGCTAGGCGTCAACCATGGTTTGTGGAAGCCCTAATGGTTAGCAAACACTAATCAATGAAAGGGAGAATTGAAATGTGGTTTCAATTCATAATCGATAGTTAAGAGTAACATCGCCCACTGCCTCGCTAATTAGAACCTAATGGATCGTACACCGAGTAAGGATGTATGTGAAGAAATCAAATGAAATGGATAAGCAATTAAATGGTTTAATTGAAGAATGGTCAAGATTAATTAATTAGTTAATTAATTATACGAAAGGTTCATATTGGGCTTATATGTTGGTTTTGGGTTTCGGGGCCCAAAAGCGTTTTGGTCCAAAAGGCCCATTATGTTTAAGTTGTATGACAACTAAAACAAAATGGGCAAATAGCCCAATAACACCAAGGAGGCCGGCCATTAGGGTTGGATGGGCAAAGTTTGCTTAATTGCAAGTTTGCCACTCACCAAAGAAATGAAGTATAAATTCAACTTTATAGCTTTAGGGTTTGGTAAGTTGAAATTGGGTGAGACATTTTTCTCTCTATTTCTTCTAAGAGGCCGGCCATTAAAGGAAGAAAACATCTAGCAATCTCTTCTTCTTTTAATCATCCATATCATCTTCACAAGATACAACCTTGGTGAAGAGACTTAGAGACATCAAGCTTTTGGTGTTTTGGAGAACAAATCTTTTTTCCTCAAATCATCAAAGGAGCACTAAAGGGAGTAAAACACAAGAAGGATTCAAGGAGCTTGGAGGTGACTTGAAAGCCCTCCACTTGGGTGAATCCCTTGTGTAAACAAGGATGAGCTTCAAGGGTAAAGAATCACTAAATTCTTCTTTCTCTTTAATGTTGTTAAAGAGTTTATTTTGGTTCACCATATACTAGGCTTTGAAAGTCATGGGTTTTATTGAATTGTTTTTGGATGCATGCCTATATTAATGAGTTAATAGTATGCATATGTATTCAAATGTTCATACTTGTTCTAAGCTAGGACAAAATTTTTCCTTCAACCATGTACCAGACTACCTCTAAAGGTGGGCACGGTTCGGTTTAGCCCGGTTCCACCCTCAAATCAGATCGGGAAATATCAACGGTTCGGTTAGGTGTCGTTCCGCCTAAATATATTTTTAAAACCGTACGGTTAGTTCTCTTCATGTCGATTCGGGTTCCAAATAATAATTCATTTGAATCTTGCAAATATATATTTAGAGCACACAAAAAAGGCAAAGGATTTTTATAATAAAAGATAGTAATTAAATCACAACTAAGAACATGCAGGATCAATCATATAGAATGATAAACCACAATAAAAGAAGATTTAAAAATTGAATGACACCAAAACATTACAAAGTTAATGAATATAATTCGTTTAGTTCTCTGACAATTTAAACTATTTAATCTTGCTTCGCTTCGATTCATAACTAAAAAACAGATAGTGCAAGAAAATGTCATAAGTACATGGACAGGAGAAGTAGAAAAAGAAAGTCATATTCCATTTTTCTTCTATTTCTTATCTTAATGGCCATGGAATACATGATGCTGCTTTTAGGCGTCACATCATACGCATGGGAACGTATTCAAGATCATGACTGAGATTACAACGACCGTCTCCCCTTTTTGGGATGAAAATCCTCCCCGAATCTTCTTTGTTGAGATCTACAACATCAATTAATTATATCTGTTTATTGTATATTGTACTATCAGTTTTCGTTAAATATTATTTATATTTAATTTAAAATAAAATTTTAAAATAATTTTTTACTGTATTATGTACGATGAATGAATAGAATTAATTAATTCTCTTAATTCTAGGATCGTAATCTATCATTTTGGGCATGTAAACTTAATTATCATTAATTATTGACACTTCAAAAATCTTATTTTACACTCAAACTTTATATAATTAAAAAAAATACACTTGTAAGGAGTCTAAAATAAGATTTTAGAACGTTAACGACAATTCCCTAATTAAATTATAATCTTACACCTAATTACCTAACAGTCCAATGCCGTCAACTTGTTAACCAACTTGTCAAACACAATAAAATTAATGTCTACTGGGTCCATTTCGAAATATAAAAATATTTATGTGGAAGGTATCAATTAAATTAATGTCTACGGGGTTCATTTCAAACTATAAATTAATGTGATAAATTACAAAAAAATTATCTTAATTATAAATCAAATCATAATCTTATATGGCATGTTTTAAAACTTACAATGTCATATCTCATCCAACAAATTTATTGTAATATGAGACCTCAATCAGTTTTTATGTTAATTTTATACATTTCCTAACTCAACTGGATTAAAAAATTAGTTAAAATTAAATTATTAAAATATTATTAAAACATTTTTTTGTTAAATTGTGGGACCCCTTCCTAATTAAATTAATTGGATTTAACAAATGGAGAATTAGAGCCTAGGATTTCTGTAGGTAAGGAGAAGGTGAAGGTGGGAGGCGTCCGTGTCAGCCATGAGTGCAAAAACTGGTTTGGAGCTAAACCCAATGGAAGCCACCGCTCCAGTCTTGGCAATATGCGTGAGTCACGCAAAGCTCGATGAGTTGACTCGTCTCCTCGACCTAATCTCTGGGTACTGATGGATTCTCCTCCTCAATCCCGTCATCCACTCAAAGAACTCGGCCTCCTTCGCCGATTCCAAGAACTCTGTTGGAATTTACTCAAACGAATCAAATCCCAATTGGAACAAGTGGTGGCGATTTGGGATCGGAGAAAGCTTCGGGCTTTCCTCAACTGGGTTTGTGGGTTTTGGCTCAGGGGACGGGAGGCAGCTGTGCTGGGGTTATGGGGTCGAAGGGAGACCGGTTTCGATCGGGTTTCTGGGGTTTAGTTTGGGGTCTGGTGAGGTTCGGTGGTTCAGGAACATCTGGGGTTTCTCGGTAGCGATGCTCTGTTGCAGTATAAAAGGGAGAAAGGGAGAGAGAATACGGGAGGGAAGGGGAGACAGAGAGAGGGGGTGGGATGGTGGTTCTGGGTTCAGGCACGGCGAGAGAGAGAAGTGAAGGGAAGGATGGAGATGGGTGGGTGAGGTTGGTTATTTATTTATTTTTTGTTTGAATTTTTTTAAAATAATATTTTAAATCAACTAAAATAATTTTTATAATTAAATATTTAAATAGTTGTCTGACAATTTGCATTGACTGCCACGTCAGCAAAATATGGATCTGTATTTGTCACATGATCACTTGACGGATTAATTAATAAAGGTTTGATATTATAACAAATTCATAAATTAAGATATGACATTGTAATGTTTAAAATATAAGGTATGAGATTGTATTTCAAATCATAATTAAGATAGTTTTATGTAATTTATTCAAATTAATGTCTCTCAGGTCAAACTTATGATAGATTTTTATTTATATCTAAAACTACATTAATGAAATCTTTTTTGTTAATCAAAAGAAGATGAAAAGATATTTTTATCTTCTATCACAACAAAATATTAAGAACATTAACGTAATTTCATAAGATAAAATTTTGCTACTTTTTTTTAACCTTATCTACATATAATTTTATCATATCTAATTAAAAAAAAAAAAAACTCTTTGCCTCTCTTCTCACTCCACGTTCTCTCGCAATATATGCCTCTCTCCTTCAGTTTTAACAAGAAAAATAAAAAAGTTTAGACATTGTGTGTGGGAATATATTAGTATTCATTATTTTCCTAGCTTTACGCTTTCTGCGCAGAGGATGAGATACAGTTGGATGCTCTGAAAAAAAGGGAACCCGTACCGAACTTCGATGGCGAGCCTATGGCGGGCCGCGATGGGCCAGACGGAGCAGACCAACGACGGCGTCGAGTTCTGGTCGAACCCCGAGCGCACCGGCTGGTTGACCAAACAAGGCGAGTATATAAAGACGTGGCGTCGCCGGTGGTTCGTGCTCAAGCAAGGCAAGCTCTTCTGGTTCAAGGACTCCGCCGTGACCCGTGGCTCCACGCCACGTGGAGTGATCCCGGTGGCGTCGTGCCTCACAGTGAAGGGAGCCGAGGACGTCCTCAACAAGCAGTACGCGTTCGAGCTGTCTACGCGCTCCGAGACGATGTACTTCATCGCCGACTCGGAGAAGGAGAAGGAGGACTGGATCAACTCGATCGGACGGTCCATAGTGCAGCACTCGAGGTCGGTCACCGACTCCGAGGTTGTCGATTACGATAGCAAAAAGTGAGGGGCGGCAATTTGGTCAGATTACTGCTGTAGGTGAGTGGTGGTGGAGCTCCGCTCGTGTTCGTACGCCCTTGTATTTTTTTTCACGTGCATAAATATTCAGTAAAACTCTGTTTTCTGCTTTCTGTTTTCTTCTGTAAATGTATACAGATCGTATTGTGTTTTCGAATTTGCAGCAATTTAAAGTCTTTTTGTTTGTTAAAGATAGATTTGGATTGAAATTGAATTGCTTTCCATTTTTGGATTTTGGGTTTTTTGTTTAGTTGTTAAATTAAGCTGCTTTATTGCTAGGGTTTAATGGAATTTTATGATATATTTGAATTGAGCGTTCAAAGTTGTTGAATTGGGGGTAAATTTGATCTCATTTGGGTTGATTAATGTCAAGTGAGATTCTTTGTACCGTTCTTACGAGTTGATTTGGGATTGGAGCTCCGGAGAGAAACTTACCTACACTGGGATGCCACGGTGGCGGCGTGACAGTGCTTGATTGGCCTGGGATCCGGTCAGGACCACCACTCTGGCATTCCAGATGCAGGGAAGTTCCTTTCGGAGTGAGTTCAGGGTCCGGTGAATCTGTAATTGTTTAGATTGATTGCTGAACAAGTTTAGGTTTATAAGAGTAGTGGACTTGTCTGCATATCTACAAAGAAGTCATCAGATGTCATCTTCCCCAAAGTTTGATTGTTTTAAAGGTAAGGAAGGGACCTGCTGCTCTAGTAGTCGAATGCTTTACCGCCGGGATTTTAGATTGAGAGATTGGAAATGGAGTTGGGAAGTTCAATCCTCAAGAAAGTAACTGGTTTTGTTTGTCACTGCCGTATCTGTGCAGCCTGGAAGCTTGGATAGTGAAATGTCAATCTTCGAACGAGGTTAGATGTCTGCAGGATTACGATGGATGGAGGATTGCTACAACGAGTGCTCCGTTTCAATTCTTTATGGTAATCACAGCAAGCAGACAGAGATTGGTATTCCAAAAAGTGAGTATTTCCTGCTCCATAGGTGAGAGCATGCTCCTGGATGAGAGGGAACAAGTCCTTCATCTCTGGAATTTTAGGTCGAGGACCGGTTACCCTCTGGCAGTATTGGTAAATCGCAACTGCACGAAACTTATTTCCAGGCAGCAAACAAAAGCGAGTTATTTCACAAGCGCAGTGCTCCACGAAGTAGGTTTGGCATGTGGCTTCGATAGCCAAAGCCGTTTTTTGTTCTTAATTCTGAGGTTATTGAGCCATCTAAATCTTAACTTGCCCGTTTATTAAATTGAAAGGATATTAAACAACAGGAAGAAGCCTTTGGCTGCTGAAGCTTTTGCATAAAAGAAAATTGTGTACAAAGATGCAAGTACCGGGAGCTTTTCATTAAAGTTCCCTATTATAAACTGTGTGCATGATACTGTCACTGTGGGGGCACTTGAGAACTGCATTCCATACACAACTGGAAGGAACACACTCTCATTGCTTGACAAATGCTACCTCCGCCAAGTCGATGGCACGAGCGAGACCGGCAGCTTTGTTCTGGCACTCTTGGTTTTCATCCTCCGGATCACTGTCAGCCACTATGCCAGCACCAGCTTGAAGATGAGCAACCCATTCCCTTCGCCGGTTGGCATCTTTGTAAGAGTACATTGTGTCAAAACGGGATCCTGTTGTAAACACCATGGTCCTCAGAGCTAGCGCAATGTCCATATCACCTGTAAAGGAAACCCATCCAAAGCCACCGCTATACGGGCCACGCCTTGTTACCTCCAGCTCATCAATTAACTCCATGGCCTTCACCTGAATCAGATCACAAACGATGATGAAATTGTGTCGAAGGTGAACTGCAAAAGGGAAGAAAGTAAAGGCTAACTGACAACCTTCGGTGCTCCACTAACAGTTCCGACGGGCAATGCAGATCGCAGGGCATCCCAGCAAGTGAGATCATCGTGCAGCTCTCCCGTAACCTGCATGATGAATTGTGATGTCCTTTGTCACTCGCAAAGATTCTAAGTAATTTTCTCTACGGAACAATTAGAAACCGTGAACTGACACCAAACTCGATCAGATCGGAGATTCTCACCGTGGAGCTTATGTGCATTACATGGGAATACCGTTCAACATTCATCAATCTATCCACCTTCACAGAACCGTATTTGGAGACCTATATCACACCACATTACCAGCACAAGTTTATCAATCGAAATTCATAAGAAGCATCCAGCATGATGTGTCCTGCACATTAACGTCCACACTATTAGGTAATTGTTTAAGACAAACCTTTCCGACATCGTTTCGTCCCAGATCAACCAGCATGATGTGTTCTGCACATTGCTTTTCATCATCAAGTAGCTGCGCTTCTAACTTTTGATCTTCTTCGATAGTCTTCCCTCTTCTAACAGTTCCAGCTAATGGCCGATTCACAATCTTTTTCTGTTTGTAACATCATAATAATCATCATGTCAGAGTAGCTAACGATCGATTGATTAAATCTAGAAGTTTAAGAACTTATATACGAACTCAAAGAAGTTGAAGACAAACTAATACTGAAATTACTTGCCATATTTACCTTCTTTAGAGTCACAAGAATTTCTGGACTTGAAGCAACCAAGATGCACCCTCGAGCCTATGTACGAAAATACATAAAAGTTTGTTTTTTTTTTTTTCGGTCACGATATATAAAAAAAGAGAAATTGCAACCCTGAACGGATGTTAGCCGTACCAGAAAAGGAAAGAAAAAAACACAAGGAAAATCACACAAACCTGCAAGTAAGTCAAATATGGGCTGGGATTTACAGTCCTCAAGGCTCTATAAACTTCAAATGGGTCGGCAAATGTTCGACGTTCAAATCTCTGACTTAATACAATCTGGAAAATATCCCCTGCAAGTATATGCTCCTTTGCATGCGTTATTTTGTCCTTGTAACCCTCACTCGTCATGCTAGAATTCTTTAGAGGAGGACCGAATTGGCGAGTAGACAGATTCATAGATCCTGGAGGTAGCCTTGGGCTAACAATCGACAATCAAATCAATATGGTCCGATTGGACATTTTTGTTTACTCACAGGTCAATGCAATTCTATATGGAACTACAAAGCAAAACGAAATACAATGTAACTAGAGATAAGTACAGTAGTTACTCACAGGTCGAGGCCGTGTACTCTAGCCACTAAATCCTTCAAACGTTTTACTCCATCTGTATAAGCTTGCTCAACTGAGGAGTACCGTTCTAGCCTCACCCAATGAACCACATAAACTCTCTGAGATGAACAGAGTGACAAAAGCTCGTAAGAACCTCAACCATAACTGAGTCAGAGTAATTACCAATCAAATTCTGAGGAAACAATTCGTAGGTTGAAAATTGAAAAACAAATTGTACTTACATATGCACACCAAAGTTATAAACTTGTACGCTAAAGACAGTTTGCGGTTTTCACACATAAACATCGATACTTTATTTATTTCATGTGCAATGCCTGTAAGAAGATTGAAACAAGAGTACCTTATCCACGTGATCAAACACTATGACATCGTCGTAAAGCCCTAAATGCATGTCTGGAAGATTCCTGTCATCCTTGGGGGCCTTTGAGAACGGCAGTCTTCTTTTTTCCACATACCGAACTGTATCATACGAAAAATAACCTACCCAGCCACCTGTTCATAAACGGTTTATCACTAAGTGTGTTATCGGAAGCATAAAGAGAAACTACTATCGTTAGCATTACAGGAAAGTTACAGCATTAAAGAGAGAATGAACAAAATGGATCCTAGTAGTCCATTCTAGTTAATGATGAGAAATAAATTAACTATAGTAGAAAGTATATAAATCCAGCATCTAATAAATTTTGGCTTTCATCTTCAACTGAAGGCCTACAATTGCTCAGAAATGCCACAGAGCTATCAAGGCGGTGGCTTTTGAAACAAAGTCTGATGTTGCACGTTACGAGATTTTTAACAAAGAATATGTACGGATGGAGATATATCTCTACTTTTTCAACATTACAAAGTAACTCCAGTAGTGCATGTCCAAGCACACATTAGAGTGGTTATCCTTGCATCCGTAAAATGAGACTTGAAATTGCTAAGTAACTCCAACAACTCAGTTTATCGGAAAGCTTTAGTCATTCAAAATTGACAACCAATGTACTTAATCCTATGCATCTAATGTCAAAATTCATTTAAGTTGTTCACGGAACAATATACCAATGTATTGTGTTATAATTTCCATGTATAATTACTCTGAAGTATTTATGTACTCAAGAATTACGAAAAGGAAAACATAAGCAAAACGGAGAACCATGAAAATCTCGAAAAATAAGCAACTATATCTTTGTACATTTCCATGTTAGCTTGAGCATAGGAGATCTAGGAAACCAATTTGGGAAAAACCAGCAGCATACAGTCTAGCAGAAAATATCTTCATCGCAGCTATGATATTTAGTAAGATCTTGACATAAAAGAACGTAACTTGCATCTTCACTTCTCTTACCACAAAATGCATCGGGAAGTTCATCGATAAGTTGGGGACTCCAACCCTCCGAGATTCTTCTAGGAATAACCATCGGATCCTCGACAAACTCCTCAGTCATGCGCCCTTCTTCATGATCCATTATCGTCACCTTATTTTCTTTTGCCACAATTTCCATTGTTGGTTGAGAACCAACAACGCTGAAACGCCCCTATTACAGTCAATGCAACACAAAATTACAATGTACAATTTACATAATACCCATCATTTCAAAACCAATAAGTATCAAATCATATTTAGCACAGTTTGATCGAAACCTGCGAGTTTTGCTCCACTGACTCAAACAGAAAGCTTGGAGCCTCTCGATCGTCCTCCTTAACCAAGCATCGATATGCAAGTACCGGAGTGAGCTGGTCAGAGAAAATACATTTGTAAAGAGGAACCAAATTTCCATTCTTTGAAGCTTCCACAAACTTGCTTGATTCAGTAACTGGAAAATTAGAAGGAAAAAAAAAATTACAGAAATAAAGAAATATAATTTAGAGAAGAAATAAATCATAAATCTAGTCCCTTAGAACCAAAGCTCCAATAAATCTTGAAATTTAAATAATTAGAAGAGAAAGAATCGAAATTAAAAACTTCAAAGTATTATGTTCTTGATGTTAAAGAAAATATTTGAAAATAATGGCATTAATCCATATAAATTGCACAAACAAAACAAATACCATTGAATCACAAGTTCTAATCACTAGAATTAAACCTAAATTAAGCACCAATCAACTGAGCTTAAATAAAGTAATTTGCCTAAATGAGGTGATAATATGAAACTGGGTTATACTTCTTTCCTTCTTCCCGCATTTTCTCAGCAACCAAACATTATAAATCAAGCCGAGAAAATGTTAAATCACCTAACGACTGATTCGAGAGAGCGCAGCATATCGTCCTGGGGACGCATGCAAGTGAGCTCGAGTTTCTACTCGAAATGCCGATGACCGGAACCCGAGACAGCCGCTGGCTCGGCTGCACAAGGCGCTGGGAGAAGCAGAGGGCTGGCATTATCGAAAGAGAAACCGGAAGTGCGGGCCGCCGGCGGTACCCACTCTGTTTCTCAGGCGGTGCTCTGGGGGTGTGCTCCCTGCGAAAAAGGGGGTGGAACTACTGAAAACTGGACAAAGTTCCAACAAATGTGTGTGTGCATGTGACAATCTCTTCGTCCTTATTTATCGTCTCTCCTGAACGCTTGTCAATTTTTTTTTATTTTTTATTTTTTTGGTTTTATTTATTACTATTTTTGGTAAAAAAATTTGGAGTGGTAATTTTTTGTTCTATAATATTTTTAATTTTTCCTTTTGAGAAAGAGTTTACTAATTTTGTGTTTGTCACCGACCACCTTCATGTACAATTGGAAATAGGTGAGATAAGGAATGAGAAATAGGGGGATTATGGCAATTAATGTTAGATTTTGTACCTAAGATTTGGGATTTGGGTAGGTAAGTAAGGCGATTAGCGGGCATAAGCAACGTCTAGATATTATACACGGAACATTGGATATAAAAGTAAATACGACTCTTTGCAAAATTTCATTTAGAATTTTAAAATTTCGATCACGTGTAAAACGCATTTATAATGATGCCCCGCGTACATTTATTGTATTATTTGATAATGACCTTCTATTATTATCAAAATTAAACACCACATAAATCTCATTTCTCTCATTTTTTTTTTAATAGGAAACTTTTTGTAATTAGATTGTACATTAAGTGCCAAGTGAGAGGTCATATTCAAAGGGTATAGCATGACAAATATTGTAGGAAGAATGGCAAAAAGGGGAGACACTTGTAAGGACATAGGAGGAATGGTATCCAAGTAAATAGGAAAAACCTTATCCAAATATTTTTCTCATTTTTCTCTTACACTTTTTTGTTTTGTTTTCCGTCGTAAAATTGAATTAAAAAAAGAGAGAGATGCAAAAGTAGAAGTGAAGGGTGCAAATATTAATCTTTTCTCCCCTTTCTTTTGTTTTCTCTTTTTAATCTTTATTTTTTTGAGAACTTTAACTAAAAGCTTGCGGTACTGTTTATTTTAACGAAAAACCACATTTTTACACTAAAAATCAATCATGTTACATTCATTTTATCCTTTATTTTGTCATTTTAGTTAAAACTCAAAGTTTTCAAGCTCTTTTCATTAGGTTCCCCTTATTTTTTTTGCAAAGACAATTTTTATAAATAATTTATAATGTGAATTATTCTGATTTTACGCATAAAATTCTATAAATTGACGAAGAAACACTTTGAGAAGGAATTCTTTCCAATTCTTTGAGTAGCCAAGAATCTCTCTTTAAAAAATAAAAAGGCTTTTTAGTTAAAATGATCATTAAGATTGACATAACTTTTTACTTTAATCTCTGAGTATTTGAAATCGATAAAAATGATCATTAAGTCATCAATCATCATTTTGGTTTTACGTGAAATACCTCCATTAAATTAGAATAAAATGACATAATACACAAAACTTTGCTAAATCATTTTGGTGAGTTGTTGATTAAATTCAGTGTATTTTTTTTATTTTGGGCCTTATTTAACAAAAAATTTTACTAAATGACAAAATGATTAATAGTAGATAAAGTTATAGACCACTCATATCGATTCTAACTTTCAGAGACTAAAATAAGTAATTATGTCAATTTCAACGATCATTTTAACTGAAAAGCCAAATAGAAAAGAATACTCTTATTCTTTCTATTTTTGGAGTTGCAATTATTGAAGGTCTCTCTCTCCGACCGCCATGAAAATTCCAGGAGCTGTCGTAGGTTACTATGTTTGCCTGTGGTCCCGTAGTATGGGCACCAGTTAGGTCAACCAAATAGTTGGTAATCAAGTGAAACTTTACGAGTTTTAGTGCCAACATCTGAAAAAGTGGAAAACGTTTTATTCGAGTTTTTTAAAAGCATTTTTCCACTTTGTTTCACGCATTAATACTGACATCATGACGGTCAGTTTTCCTACGGCTACGGCTAGCGAGTTTTTGACTACGGTACGGTTGGAGCTATTCTTCTTGATATAAACGTTTTGAATTGTGAATACATTTCAATGGAACGAGTTTGATGTTATGGTGGTCGGTTTGGACATTAGGGGGTCAGTGTTAAATGTCAATGTTAAATGTTTAAGTTTTTAAGATAGAAACAAAGCGCAAAATGAGTAAAATAATTTCAATTTATTCACTGAGACATTTTGTTGAACACTTAGTAGCTTTGTTGTCGTCAACCGAATCATGTTGCGCACATATCAACAGATATCAACATATGTTTGAAGCAATCTGATGAGTGATATCGAAAGAATTTGTCGAGTCTGTTGATGCAACTTGTCAAATGCTATCGAGATATGTCTAAAAGACATTACATCAAACATTCGAAAAGTCATCGAAAGACCTTCACATCTATATTTTCCAGACTACAAGTGGTCCCGGAACCACCTTGGTTCCAATGTACATCCTCCCTTACCGTGACGCTCCAATAATGCCATGTAATGTGACACAACATGCCATATAAAACCGTGTTAGATGACAGTAAACTCATTTCATGTTAAGTCTATAATGCTCAACATATTTGTGAAAAACAAGACGTTTTCAATTGGTTTTCAGTCAAATATTCTGCACGAAGCGCCTAATAATTATGTGAAAGAACCAAAAAATTACTTCACTTGTATTAATAGAAATATATGGGCTGATTGTTATTCATATGGTGAACAATCCATGCCATTGAAGGACGACGTATGTATCGACTAGTAGGTGGTATCTGATTCCAATATGTATGCAAGACTCAGCTCCCTCAGAAACTTGTTATGATTTCATCTACGAAGGGAAAGGGGTATGGTAAGCATACCAGCAATCCCAAGAAGAAAACTAATACGCCGAGGCCAACGTACTTGTCGTCAGGATCTGTGATCTCCTCATACAGTGGAGCAATCGGCCCTCTCTGTAAGAAAAATATCAAAACCACCCAATAAAATGCCACGTCGCTGACCAGGGATGATAATCCGAGCAGCGCGATTGAAGCACCGGTGATGCGAGTTGCAGCCTGTTGTATGAAACGATTGATCAGTACAGATTTCCAACCTTCAAGCTGCCAGTTTAAGTCGTAATGAACTTCGAATTGCATACCTTTCTTCCCCAAATGGCAAACGAAATTCTGCCCCCGTCAAGCTCTCCAGCTGGGATGCTGTTAATAGCGTTGATAACGAGTCCAGCCCACGCCCATAACAAGAGAGGGTTAAGAGAGATGGGAGTGCCTTCCTTCAGCGCATCCCCGAGGAGAAGCTTTGCTATAAAAGAAAGAATGTCAGGGTCAAGATATTATCTCTGCTTAAGGAAACAAAGGTCTGCTGAAATTTGTTATCCTTTCGAAACTTGAACATGCACACAAAGCCTAAGCACGCGATACATCTCTAAAACAAAGTGCTTACCAATACCCCCAATAAGAAAAGACTCGTGAAAAACAGAAGCATCGACAACGACACCAATGCCATCACTAGGTGGTAAGAAGAATCCTAAAAGCAGAAGAACAAATCCCAAGGAAAATCCAGCCAAGGGTCCTGCCGCCGCAACTTTTAGAAGACTTTCACGCTTGGGTACAATATTCACAATTCTTGTAATTGTACCAAAAGAACCTATCTGCCAGTAAACAGTTCATTAAAATTTGTCTGTGTTTAGCAAAAGAAACTTAAAGTAAACCAGCACGCACGGGTAGAAGCAAGCATGTCAGCCCCGTGATAAGCCAGGATAATTTGTAAGTTAGATTATAATTTCTATACTTCTGTCCACTTCTCCTAGCAGTTCTTTCAACTCATGACATGATTGTTAAAAACTAGCGACAAAGAAACAATCAGCCTATATGGAAAGTAACGCTACTGTAGGGCAGACATTCACAGATATTTACTTAGTATATGGAAACGCAGATTTATTCAGGTAAACTCGTCATTTAAAAATGGGGGGTTGGGGGACTTTCTTCATATGAAATTCACCTGCCAACTGGGGATAAAGTATGGCACTCCAAGCACGACTCCGGTGCTGTTTGCAACTAAAACATGGCCGAGCTCATGCACCCCCAGAACAGCTGCAGTTACAAGGGCTCCAGGTAAACCATTCTTTAAGAGGTCAGGATTGTCAAAAGCTGACCTGGGACATTTTCAAAACAACAAAACTATTATCGCGAGTGTGCACTATTACGTTAAGGGTTAAAAAAAAGAGCATAAATAGTGTATTGGTGTTGACCCTAGAAATTACAAAGCCTACGTGGCGCGCAGGCCGAATATATTCTAAGCTAACTACGTCCTTCGGTGATTGCGGGGCATGCCAACTCGTCGGCCGAGGCTCGGCCGAGGAGTAAATTTGATGATCCTGCGTTGGGTCGCGCTACTGACTTCTGCGTCTTGCGATTGCGACCGAGAAAGGAACGCGTCTCGGCCTCTTGGGTTCTCGAGCCTGAAGACAAGGCTGTTATTTCTTACAAAGTTCACGAACCGAATTCGGCTTACAATGTGCCGAATGTAATAACTGTAACACCTCACCTCGCCGAGAAGGCTAATGAGATGACCTCGACCAACAAGGATTCGAAAACCCTTCTCGACCGAGACTTGGATAGGCAATCGACCGTTCTCGCCGCAGTGCTGTTGATGCCAACGGAAGATACTGCGAGACCGACCGACTCTACGGTGACAGAGCTATCTATGCCGACTTAAGATATCACCGGTTGCTTCCACAGTGCTGTTGATGCCAACGGAAGATGTGTCAGCGAAAAAGGAAAAGAAAAAGATCTCAAGTTGTGAGAGTTTGCGCAGGGCAATTTTTGTGTTGATTTGCAGGGGCTTATTCCATTGCTGAATGTCTTGTATTTATAGTAGCAGAACACAGAACCCGAGTTCCAATCCTATTCGAACTAGGTTTCCCTCTCCGGATTAACATTACCTTGATCAGTCCTATCTCTGCTAGGACTACGAATCTAGTCCTTAACTGAGCCGGATTCGCCTTCCAGTTTTACTGATCTCGTCGAGGGTCCCTATTGTATTAGGACTCGACTTGCACTCTGATTTAACTGACCTAGGCTTGGAAGCCCATGAGCTGAACGCCCCATGACCCTCTCGCCGTACGTCTTCCCGGGCCGAAAGTGATTCCTTCCTCGGCCCAAACTGTTATTTTGGGCCCAAACATTGCCCCCTCGCTTCTGAGGTCCTCGGCCTGAAACCTTCGGCCGAGTTTCGGCCTTGAAGAAGCGAATCTACCACTCAGGATCCCAATACCCGAGTTCCAAGGCGCATTTATTGAACACGATCGCACGATCTTGATCCTGCCAAACCACTCGCCACGTGGCATCCTCTAACATGGCCAATCCCTGATAATGACGTCTGAAGCGTGCGCCTGCCCGAACCGTCTTGCCATTATGACCACTATCTCAATCCGCGAGCCAGTACATCAGTCCGTGAGCCCACCTGTCATCGTGCAGGCGTCGAACCGTCTTTCGTCATTAACTTCGCCGTCATACGTGATCGTGCGCCCCCAAAACCTAAAACCGTCGGTCTTCTCAACCGCATTTCCCAAATGTTCATCATGATCAACGATTCCTCCGGTCGATTTTGCCATTTGTTTTGAATTTCGAACGATTGCTCTTCCCCCCCATAACTCTATAAATACCGAAATTCCCTCATTTGTACTTTTACGCTCTCAAACTTCCTGAAATCCTCTGTCATTGATTTCTAGTGCATTTCTCCTATTCCAAGTCTTCGTTTTTAAATCCCCAACCCAGACAACCCTTTTACTCCGTGCCTCTTTCACACAATGGCGTCCTTCATCTCCAAGCTTTCCAGGGAATGCGACCAACACCAGAAGATTGTTGATCGGAGCTCGATCAAGACCATCCGGTTTGAAAACGACATGAGCACCCAGTACCAAATCTTGGGTCCTCTCTTCAAGGCTACAATTCCGCCGACTATCATCGGCCTTCTCCAGGAGCACTGCCTAACACCCTTACTTCAAGGGTTTGAATGGTCGCGATGGGATGCGGCTAAACCCCAGGGCTCCTGGCCCTCGACGACCACATCCTGGGCAGCCTGGGTCGTTCGAATGGAACGACTCTTCGGCGAGCAATGGAAGGCCCTTGGCATCTACGACGCCATTCTCCTTTCGTCTATGGAAATCGTCCCCGACAAGGAGCTTCTCCAAGCCGCTCTGTGCTTCTGGTGCTCGGCCACCAACACGATGGTCCTTCCTCTGGGTCCCATTGGTCCCACCGTCCTGGATATCACTGCCATTCTGGGGACTTCGGCGACCGGGATCCCTGTCGACGCGACCCTCTCCGGGCATCCGTCGAATATCGACCTGAAAACGCTCTTCGACCGTCGGGCCTTCGAGACCTTGAACCGTGACGGTCATATCCCGTCGAAGGAAGATATTCAGAAGCTCCACAAGAACTTCTGCAATTACAACACCCTCTATCTTCACTTCGCCGGCCGAGGAGAAGAGGACCTGCGAGAGGGAGAGCATGAAGCCTTCCTCTTCTACTGGTACAACAAATACGTTTGTTGTACCAAGTCAAACAAGTGTCTGGTCGAGAACATGCCGGTAGCCGAAGCCCTGGCTAGTGGTCACGTCTTGGCACTGAGTTCCAATATTCTCGCCCAACTTTTCCGCTGCCTGGCCGAGGCGACCCTCCACAAGGTCGACCCACACCAGAATGGTCCTCTCTGGGTCTTCCAGCTCTGGTTGCAGGTATACTTCGCCTCCCTTCGGCCGGCCATAGCTGAATTCTCACCAACAGAGGCGCTTGGACCTCAACTGGCCTCTCGACCGACACCTCCCCATCAAGCCGAAGAGGTATTTCGGTACCTCTTTGCTCTCGACGACTTCTCCAACGACGAGTTCCTAATATGTCGTCGTCGAGACTATCCTTCCTCCATCAGGCTGCCTACCTCCCCATGGAGCGCGGAAGAGGACGCCGATCTTCGTCAGACATGGGGGTCGTTTGTGCTTGCTCGCGACCTCCCTCTCGGCTGTGATGGGAAACGGTCAGGTTGGGAAGTATATCATCCGAACTTCCTTGCCCGACAGCTCGGCTACCTTCAGGGCTGCCCTATCCCCCTTCTCTCCTCCCGAACGGTCCTAAGTCGTGAACGCGAACCTCGTTCCTCTGAGAAGGAATGTAGAACCGCCGTGAGGGAGTTCCAAGAGCACTGCCAAAAATTCCGGCTTCGACCAGCCACCCCAGAAACTCATTGCACCGACACCTTCGGTAAGTGGTGGGAAAATTACACCCAAGAGTTCTTTAGTGCGCCGGTCGAAGATGTGGTGAGCAGACTCTTCGGCGACCGACCTAAGAAGGCCTCGGCCCCTCATACTCAAGGTACCTGTTCCATTTTCCTCCTTTCCATCAACTTTGCATATTGATTTGCCTCACTGAATTGTCTTTATCCTTTTAGGTAGTCGGCCTTTGAGAAAGACGGAGGCAGTTGCCGCTGCTACGGCCGGGAAAAAATCGGTCGTGGCCCAAAAAGACAAACCCGCTGGTAGGGCCGTGCTGATCAAACGGCCTCGTCAAGAGGCCGGGCCGGCTATCGAGCCTTTCCCGCCTGCCAAGCGGGTCAAACAACTGGCGAAGAAAGGTGCACGGGAGATCCACATTATCTCTAGCCATACGACGACTCCCAGTGCTTCCCCTTCTCCCGTCGCCGGCCATTCTGGGGTCAAGAAACAGCCGGCTTCGGCCATAGAGACGGCCCCAGCGCGGCCTGCCTCTATGGCCGGCGAATCAGTTGTACCTCCCTCTGTCGAGAAGGCACCTGTCTCACAACAGGCGGCTCCTACGACCGAGGGAACCTCTCCCAAGAATCCAAAGCCCACGGTCTTCGTGTTGGAAGAGAGTGAGGGGAGCGACGAGGTCCCGCTGGCGCGTCGTCCGCATACTTGTCAACAACCTCCTCCAGTATCCGAGATGGCGGTTCAAACCGGCCCCTCCTCGGCTAATCGTGGCAAGCGCACGGTCGAGGAACCGACCCCGGTGGCCGAACCTCTCGTTCCTTCTCAGGACCAGGACGTCCCTGCCTCCACTGAAGCAGCTGCGCCAGTCGGCCCATCGGCAGCTGACCGTGGCAAACGGCTGCTCGAGGAACCCGAGGCCACGGCGGAATCGCCGGTCCATCCTCAAGACCAAGGCTTCCACATTCCTCCACAGGAGGTTACCTCGGCTTTTGTAAGTACCTTCAATTTTCCTCCTGATTGCTTTTCTGCTTTAGAATTCTAAACAAGGAAAACTAAATGTCAGGTGCCTGTACATTCTTTTCACCGTCAATTCTATGCGCCGAAGGGCGTTATCTATATTTCCTGGCCGCCTCAGTGGCCATCAAACGTAGATAACCTCCATCGGCCGCGTGAAGTGAGAAGCAATCTGAGACACTGGGCTCGGCCATTGAGTTCTTTAGGTTCGAGCAACGACCCTGGGGACATGGCCGAGGTCTCCTCTCGGCAGGTTAAAAACGACACCTTCTTGCTATTCTTGTCATGACTTCTTTTAAGCTTAACCTTGTCTATTCGCGCAGGCTTCATGGGAGGTTGAATTCAAGGCTCTCCTCTCCAGCACGACTGCAGAGTCCGGCCCTTCGGCCGCTCCGACTGAGGCTGCCGATCCAAGCACCCTAGCCCAGTTGCGAGAAGTCCTGTCGCTCTCATCATCGCAAGTACTTGAGCGCAACGGTCTTGATCTGCTCGGCGTGTGTCTGAACGACCTTGGAGCCGACGGTCGCCTAAGCGGAGATGCCATTGTTCGGGCATCGTCTGCCTTGGAGCGCGTTCGGGAGACATTTAGCATCTTCCAGACTGCTCTGAAGGCCGAACAGGACCTACAAGCCGCCACGGCCGTTCAAGACACCCTCCGTCCGAAGATTGACGATCTACGGGCAAAAGGAGAAGCATTAGCCGAGCTCGACCGTCAGATGGCCGAACTAGCAAAACGCCGGCCGGTCATTGCTTCTGAGCTTGCGAGGGACTTCGAGTCAGGCGGGAAGGATCGCCTAACTGAGTATGCGGCGGCCAAAAAACGGGTCGAGCGCCTGAGGCTGGACAAAAAGAATCGGCAAGCCGAAGTCATCATGGCCGACGTGCGGTGGTTGGAGTTGAAACCTCTGCTCAGCACTCTTCTTCCCTCGTCTCCTTGAATGTATTCGACCTACTCATTTTTGTAATACCTGTCAATTTTAATGGAATGACTTTTTCTACAACAATTTTTTTTATTCACGCATTTCCCATGTGACCGGATAGTATTTCTTCAAGAACTTCCCATTAATTGGTAATTTGTGAACTACTCCAGTCCGGTCTTTAAGATGATACGCCCCTTTGCCGTATACCTTATGCACAATGAACGGCCCTTCCCAATTCGGCGACCACTTGCCGAACCTAGGATCTTTTATTCCTACGGGCAACACCGTTTGCCACACCAATTCACCCTCGCCGAACGTTTTCTGTCGTACCTTTTGATTATAGGCTCGCTCGGCAATCTGTTTCTGTGTCACCAGTAAGTTATAAGCGTCAAGTCGCGCCTCTTCCAAATCTTCTAGTTCCTGTCTCATGGACTGATTATATTCGGCGCTAAACAAACTACTTTGTTCAATTAATCGCAACGAATTTATGCTCAACTCGACTGGTAGCACCGCATCGTGTCTATAAGTCAATGCGTACGGGGTTGTTGCAGTCGCCGACCGGGGCGACGTTCGGTATGCCCATAATGCCTCGTTCAACTTCAAATGCCACATGCCAGGCCTTTCTTTTATTATTTTTTCGAGGATGCCAATCAACACTTTATTACTTGCCTCGGCCTGCCCATTCGCCTGGGGATAATACGGTGTGGACTGTTCCAGCCGAATTTTCAAATTGGCCGTGTATTCCTTAAACCTTTCGGCTGTGAAGATTGTTCCATTGTCGGTTCTGATCGTTTCTGGCACACCGAACCGGGTCACAATGTGTTCCTCCACGAAATCGCAAACTTCTTTAGATGTTAGCTCGGCATATGATTTTGCTTCGACCCACTTAGTAAAGTAATCAGTTGCGACTATTATCCATGCATGCTTAGCAGCTCCAAAAGTCGGCGTGATTTTGCCAATTACGTCCATGGCCCATCCTCTAAACGGCCATGGCTTAATGACCGAATGTAGCGATTCGGCCGGGACCCTTTGTATAGGCCCATGGATTTGGCACTGCACGCATCCTCGTGCAAACTCGATACAATCTTTCAGTATTCTCGGCCAAAAATAACCGTGTCGTCGGAGTAGCCATCGCATTTTTCGTCCAGACTGGTGAGCTCCGCATACCCCTTCATGAACCTCTGCGATCGCTCGAGTACTCTCTTGAGGGCCGAGGCATAGCAATAACAAACCATCTTCGCCCTTTCGGTATAACTCGCTCTGGTACGTGACATAGTTCGTGGCGTGAGCCCGTGTCCTGCGACTGT